>NC_067430.1:18312500-18610000 GCF_009764475.1 Pristis pectinata
CGATATTGGATGGGTTTGTGATGAGGGTTCAGTTGTCACTAATGCTTCTGTTGATGGTGAAGTTGTTTCTGATGTTAGCTGAGTAACCGCTGAAAGTGATGAGGAAGTGAGGTGTGATTCAGCTGGAGACACAGTTGCTGATGAAGCTTGAGTTGAACTTGGATGGACTTGTTTTGTTTGTTCTGTCCTAGAGGATTCCAGTGTTGTTGGATGTGTTTCTGATGAAGGCTTGCTTGCTGATGATATGAGCGTTGTTGGTTGATAGGTCTCTGCTGTGGACTGAGTTGCCATTGATAATGGTGTCGTTGTGGAATGTGTTTCTGATGGGGAAACAGTCACTGATGAAACTTCTGTTGTGCTTGGATAGGTTTGTGTTGAAAGTTCTATTCTTGGTGATTCGTGGGTTTTTGTGAGTGTTTCTGGAGAGGACCTGGTGATTGCAGATGCTTCTGTTGATGGATGTGTTTCTGACGAGGACGTGGTAATCGAAGATACTTCTGTTGTCAGATGGCTTTCTGATGATGATTCTGTTGTCGATGAAACTATCGATGATGTGGAGTATGTTTCTGTTGAGGACTCGATTCGCAGTGTTGAAGTGGCTGTTGTTGTCACTGAGGTTTGTGCTGTTAAATGTGTTTCTGATGGCAATGTAGTTTCTGTGGAGGCTTGTGTGGACTTTGGGTGTGCTGAGGTGAAAGGTTCCCGGGTAGTTGTTTCAGTTGAGGAATCGGTGGTTGATGATTCTTCTGTTGTTGGACGTGATTCAGACGAAGATTCGGTGGTAGATGTGATTTGCGTTGATTCAGAGAAGATTGCCGCTGAGCTCTCAGTTACCAAAGGGGATGTTGTTGCTGTGACATGTGTTTCTGAAGGGGACACAGTTTCTGAGGAAATTTGTGTTGTGCTTGGATGGGTTTGTGTTGACTGCATTGTTCTTGATGATTCATGTGCTGTCGGATGTGTTTCTGAAGAGGACGTTGTGGTCGTAGATACCTCCGATATTGGATGGGTTTGTGATGCAGATTCAGTTGTCACTGATGTTTCTGTTGTTGGATGTGCTTGTGATGAGGACGCGGTAATCATAGATACTTCTGTTGTCGGATGGCTTTCTGACGATGACTGAATTTTCGATGAAACTACCGTCGATGTGGAGGACTCAGTTACCAGGGATAAAGTTGCCGTTGTGAAATGCGTTTCTGACGGCGACATAGTTTCGGACGAGGCTTCTGTTGTATTCTGGTGGGTTTGTGTTGGCAATTCTGTACTTGGTGATTCCTGCGATGTTGGCTGTGTTTCTGCTGAGGCCAGTGTTGTTGATGTTGCTTGTCTTCTTTCGGGTGTTTTTGATGAATATTCTGTTGAGGATGTCTCTTCTGCTTTGCTTGGATATGTTGCTGATGGTGTCTCAGTTACTGCTGAGGTTGGCGTTGCTGAATGTGTTTCTGATGGCAATATAGTTTCAGTCGAGGCCTTTGCTGTCTTCGGATGTGCTGAGGTAGAAGGTTCCTGGGTGCGATGTGTTTCAATTGAGGAGACAGTGATCGATGATTCTTCTGTTGTGGGATGCGATTCAGATGAAGATTCGGTGGTGGATGTGACTTGCGTTGATTCAGAGTAGATTGCCGCTGAGCTCTCAGTTACGGAAGGCAAGGTTGTTGCTGTTACATGTGTTTTTGATGGGGACACACTTTCTGAGGTAATTTTTGTTGTGCTTGGATGGGTTTGTGTTGACTGCTCTGTTCTTGCTGATTCATGTGTTGTTGGCCGTGTTTCTGAAGAGGACGTTGTGGTTGTGGATATCTCCGATGTTGGATGGGTTTGTGATGATGCTTCAGTTGTCACTAATGCTTCTGTTGATGGTGAAGTTGTTTCTGATGTTAGCTGAGTAACCGCTGAAAATGATGAGGAAGTGAGGTGTGATTCAGCTGGAGACACAGTTGCTGATGAAGCTTGAGTTGAACTTTGATGGACTTGTTTTGTTTGTTCTGTCCTAGAGGATTCCAGTGTTGTTGGATGTGTTTCTGATGAAGGCTTGCTTGCTGATGATATGAGCGTTGTTGGTTGATAGGTCTCTGCTGTGGACTGAGTTGCCATTGATAATGGTGTCGTTGTGGAATGTATTTCTGATGGGGAAACAGTCACTGATGAAACTTCTGTTGTGCTTGGATAGGTTTGTGTTGAAAGTTCTATTCTTGGTGATTCGTGGGTTTTTGTCAGTGTTTCTGGAGAGGACCTGGTAATTGCAGATGCTTCTGTTGATGGATGTGTTTCTGACGAGGACGTGGTAATCGAAGATACTTCTGTTGTCAGATGGCTTTCTGATGATGATTCTGTTGTCGATGACACTATCGATGATGTGGAGTATGTTTCTGTTGAGGACTCGATTCGCAGTGTTGAAGTGGCTGTTGTTGTCACTGAGGTTTGTGCTGTTAAATGTGTTTCTGATGGCAATGTAGTTTCTGTGGAGACTTGTGTGGACTTTGGATGTGCTGAGGTGAAAGGTTCCCGGGTAGTTGTTTCAGTTGAGGAATCGGTGGTTGATGATTCTTCTGTTGTTGGACGTGATTCAGACGAAGATTCTGTGGTAGATGTGACTTGCGTTGATTCAGAGAAGATTGCCGCTGAGCTCTCAGTTACCAAAGGGGATGTTGTTGCTGTGACATGTGTTTCTGAAGGGGACACAGTTTCTGAGGAAATTTGTGTTGTGCTTGGATGGGTTTGTGTTGACTGCATTGTTCTTGATGATTCATGTGCTGTCGGATGTGTTTCTGAAGAGGACGTTGTGGTCGTAGATACCTCCGATATTGGATGGGTTTGTGATGCAGATTCAGTTGTCACTGATGTTTCTGTTGTTGGATGTGCTTGTGATGAGGACGCGGTAATCATAGATACTTCTGTTGTCGGATGGCTTTCTGACGATGACTGAATTTTCGATGAAACTACCGTCGATGTGGAGGACTCAGTTACCAGGGATAAAGTTGCCGTTGTGAAATGCGTTTCTGACGGCGACATAGTTTCGGACGAGGCTTCTGTTGTATTCTGGTGGGTTTGTGTTGGCAATTCTGTACTTGGTGATTCCTGCGATGTTGGCTGTCTTTCTGCTGAGGCCAGTGTTGTTGATGTTGCTTGTCTTCTTTCGGGTGTTTTTGATGAATATTCTGTTGAGGATGTCTCGTCTGTTTTGCTTGGATATGTTGCTGATGGTGTCTCAGTTACTGCTGAGGTTGGTGTTGCTGAATGTGTTTCTGATGGCAATATAGTTTCAGTCGAGGCCTTTGCTGTCTTCGGATGTGCTGAGGTAGAAGGTTCCTGGGTGCGATTTGTTTCAGTTGAGGAGACAGTGATCGATGATTCTTCTGTTGTGGGATGGGATTCAGATGAAGATTCGGTGGTAGATGTGACTTGCGTTGATTCAGAGTAGATTGCCGCTGAGCTCTCAGTTACGGAAGGCAAGGTTGTTGCTGTTACATGGGTTTCTGATGGGGACACACTTTCAGAGGTAATTTTTGTTGTGCTTGGATGGGTTTGTGTTGATTGCTCTGTTCTTGCTGATTCATGTGTTGTTGGACGTGTTTCTGAAGAGGACGTTGTGGTTGTGGATATCTCCGATATTGGATGGGTTTGTGATGAGGGTTCAGTTGTCACTAATGCTTCTGTTGATGGTGAAGTTGTTTCTGATGTTAGCTGAGTAACCGCTGAAAGTGATGAGGAAGTGAGGTGTGATTCAGCTGGAGACACAGTTGCTGATGAAGCTTGAGTTGAACTTGGATGGACTTGTTTTGTTTGTTCTGTCCTAGAGGATTCCAGTGTTGATGGATGTGTTTTTGATGAAGGCTTGCTTGCTGATGATATGAGCGTTGTTGGTTGATAGGTCTCTGCTGTGGACTGAGTTGCCATTGATAATGGTGTCGTTGTGGAATGTATTTCTGATGGGGAAACAGTCACTGATGAAACTTCTGTTGTGCTTGGATAGGTTTGTGTTGAAAGTTCTATTCTTGGTGATTCGTGGGTTTTTGTGAGTGTTTCTGGAGAGGACCTGGTAATTGCAGATGCTTCTGTTGATGGATGTGTTTCTGACGAGGACGTGGTAATCGAAGATACTTCTGTTGTCAGATGGCTTTCTGATGATGATTCTGTTGTCGATGACACTATCGATGATGTGGAGTATGTTTCTGTTGAGGACTCGATTCGCAGTGTTGAAGTGGCTGTTGTTGTCACTGAGGTTTGTGCTGTTAAATGTGTTTCTGATGGCAATGTAGTTTCTGTGGAGGCTTGTGTGGACTTTGGATGTGCTGAGGTGAAAGGTTCCCGGGTAGTTGTTTCAGTTGAGGAATCGGTGGTTGATGATTCTTCTGTTGTTGGACGTGATTCAGACGAAGATTCGGTGGTAGATGTGATTTGCGTTGATTCAGAGAAGATTGCCGCTGAGCTCTCAGTTACCAAAGGAGATGTTGTTGCTGTTACATGGGTTTCTGAAGGGGACACAGTTTCTGAGGATATTTGTGTTGTGCTTGGATGGGTTTGTGTTGACTGCATTGTTCTTGATGATTCATGTGTTGTCGGATGTGTTTCTGAAGAGGACGTTGTGGTCGTAGATACCTCCGATATTGGATGGGTTTGTGATGAAGATTCAGTTGTCACTGATGTTTCTGTTGTTGGATGTGCTTGTGATGAGGACTCGGTAATCATAGATACTTCTGTTGTCGGATGGCTTTCTGACGATGACTGAATTTTCGATGAAACTACCGTCGATGTGGAGGACTCAGTTACCAGGGATAAAGTTGCCGTTGTGAAATGCGTTTCTGACGGCGACATAGTTTCGGACGAGGCTTCTGTTGTATTCTGGTGGGTTTGTGTTGGCAATTCTGTACTTGGTGATTCCTGCGATGTTGGCTGTGTTTCTGCTGAGGCCAGTGTTGTTGATGTTGCTTGTCTTCTTTCGGGTGTTTTTGATGAATATTCTGTTGAGGATGTCTCTTTAGTTTTGCTTGGATATGTTCCTGATGGTGTCTCAGTCACTGCTGAGGTTGGTGTTGCTAAATGTGTTTCTGATGGCAATATAGTTTCAGTCGAGGCCATTGCTGTCTTCGGATGTGCTGAGGTAGAAGGTTCCTGGGTGCGATGTGTTTCAGTTGAGGAGACAGTGATCGATGATTCTTCTGTTGTGGGATGTGATTCAGATGAAGATTCGGTGGTAGATGTGACTTGCGTTGATTCAGAGTAGACTGCCGCTGAGCTCTCAGTTACGGAAGGCAAAGTTGTTGCTGTTACATGGGTTTCTGATGGGGACACACTTTCTGAGGTAATTGTTGTTGTGCTTGGATGGGTTTGTGTTGACTGCTCTGTTCTTGCTGATTCATGTGTTGTTGGATGTGTTTCTGAAGAGGACGTTGTGGTTGTGGATATCTCCGATATTGGATGGGTTTGTGATGAGGGTTCAGTTGTCACTAATGCTTCTGTTGATGGTGAAGTTGTTTCTGATGTTAGCTGAGTAACCGCTGAAAGTGATGAGGAAGTGAGGTGTGATTCAGCTGGAGACACATTTGCTGATGAAGCTTGAGTTGAACTTTGATGGACTTGTTTTGTTTGTTCTGTCCTAGAGGATTCCAGTGTTGTTGGATGTGTTTCTGATGAAGGCTTGCTTGCTGATGATATGAGCGTTGTTGGTTGATAGGTCTCTGCTGTGGACTGAGTTGCCATTGATAATGGTGTCGTTGTGGAATGTATTTCTGATGGGGAAACAGTCACTGATGAAACTTCTGTAGTGCTTGGATAGGTTTGTGTTGAAAGTTCTATTCTTGGTGATTCGTGGGTTTTTGTGAGTGTTTCTGGAGAGGACCTGGTGATTGCAGATGCTTCTGTTGATGGATGTGTTTCTGACGAGGACGTGGTAATCGAAGATACTTCTGTTGTCAGATGGCTTTCTGATGATGATTCTGTTGTCGATGAAACTATCGATGATGTGGAGTATGTTTCTGTTGAGGACTCGATTCGCAGTGTTGAAGTGGCTGTTGTTGTCACTGAGGTTTGTGCTGTTAAATGTGTTTCTGATGGCAATGTAGTTTCTGTGGAGGCTTGTGTGGACTTTGGGTGTGCTGAGGTGAAAGGTTCCCGGGTAGTTGTTTCAGTTGAGGAATCGGTGGTTGATGATTCTTCTGTTGTTGGACGTGATTCAGACGAAGATTCGGTGGTAGATGTGATTTGCGTTGATTCAGAGAAGATTGCCGCTGAGCTCTCAGTTACCAAAGGGGATGTTGTTGCTGTGACATGTGTTTCTGAAGGGGACACAGTTTCTGAGGAAATTTGTGTTGTGCTTGGATGGGTTTGTGTTGACTGCATTGTTCTTGATGATTCATGTGCTGTCGGATGTGTTTCTGAAGAGGACGTTGTGGTCGTAGATACCTCCGATATTGGATGGGTTTGTGATGCAGATTCAGTTGTCACTGATGTTTCTGTTGTTGGATGTGCTTGTGATGAGGACGCGGTAATCATAGATACTTCTGTTGTCGGATGGCTTTCTGACGATGACTGAATTTTCGATGAAACTACCGTCGATGTGGAGGACTCAGTTACCAGGGATAAAGTTGCCGTTGTGAAATGCGTTTCTGACGGCGACATAGTTTCGGACGAGGCTTCTGTTGTATTCTGGTGGGTTTGTGTTGGCAATTCTGTACTTGGTGATTCCTGCGATGTTGGCTGTGTTTCTGCTGAGGCCAGTGTTGTTGATGTTGCTTGTCTTCTTTCGGGTGTTTTTGATGAATATTCTGTTGAGGATGTCTCTTCTGCTTTGCTTGGATATGTTGCTGATGGTGTCTCAGTTACTGCTGAGGTTGGCGTTGCTGAATGTGTTTCTGATGGCAATATAGTTTCAGTCGAGGCCTTTGCTGTCTTCGGATGTGCTGAGGTAGAAGGTTCCTGGGTGCGATGTGTTTCAATTGAGGAGACAGTGATCGATGATTCTTCTGTTGTGGGATGCGATTCAGATGAAGATTCGGTGGTGGATGTGACTTGCGTTGATTCAGAGTAGATTGCCGCTGAGCTCTCAGTTACGGAAGGCAAGGTTGTTGCTGTTACATGTGTTTTTGATGGGGACACACTTTCTGAGGTAATTTTTGTTGTGCTTGGATGGGTTTGTGTTGACTGCTCTGTTCTTGCTGATTCATGTGTTGTTGGCCGTGTTTCTGAAGAGGACGTTGTGGTTGTGGATATCTCCGATGTTGGATGGGTTTGTGATGATGCTTCAGTTGTCACTAATGCTTCTGTTGATGGTGAAGTTGTTTCTGATGTTAGCTGAGTAACCGCTGAAAATGATGAGGAAGTGAGGTGTGATTCAGCTGGAGACACAGTTGCTGATGAAGCTTGAGTTGAACTTTGATGGACTTGTTTTGTTTGTTCTGTCCTAGAGGATTCCAGTGTTGTTGGATGTGTTTCTGATGAAGGCTTGCTTGCTGATGATATGAGCGTTGTTGGTTGATAGGTCTCTGCTGTGGACTGAGTTGCCATTGATAATGGTGTCGTTGTGGAATGTATTTCTGATGGGGAAACAGTCACTGATGAAACTTCTGTTGTGCTTGGATAGGTTTGTGTTGAAAGTTCTATTCTTGGTGATTCGTGGGTTTTTGTCAGTGTTTCTGGAGAGGACCTGGTGATTGCAGATGCTTCTGTTGATGGATGTGTTTCTGACGAGGACGTGGTAATCGAAGATACTTCTGTTGTCAGATGGCTTTCTGATGATGATTCTGTTGTCGATGACACTATCGATGATGTGGAGTATGTTTCTGTTGAGGACTCGATTCGCAGTGTTGAAGTGGCTGTTGTTGTCACTGAGGTTTGTGCTGTTAAATGTGTTTCTGATGGCAATGTAGTTTCTGTGGAGACTTGTGTGGACTTTGGATGTGCTGAGGTGAAAGGTTCCCGGGTAGTTGTTTCAGTTGAGGAATCGGTGTTTGATGATTCTTCTGTTGTTGGACGTGATTCAGACGAAGATTCTGTGGTAGATGTGACTTGCGTTGATTCAGAGAAGATTGCCGCTGAGCTCTCAGTTACCAAAGGGGATGTTGTTGCTGTGACATGTGTTTCTGAAGGGGACACAGTTTCTGAGGAAATTTGTGTTGTGCTTGGATGGGTTTGTGTTGACTGCATTGTTCTTGATGATTCATGTGCTGTCGGATGTGTTTCTGAAGAGGACGTTGTGGTCGTAGATACCTCCGATATTGGATGGGTTTGTGATGCAGATTCAGTTGTCACTGATGTTTCTGTTGTTGGATGTGCTTGTGATGAGGACGCGGTAATCATAGATACTTCTGTTGTCGGATGGCTTTCTGACGATGACTGAATTTTCGATGAAACTACCGTCGATGTGGAGGACTCAGTTACCAGGGATAAAGTTGCCGTTGTGAAATGCGTTTCTGACGGCGACATAGTTTCGGACGAGGCTTCTGTTGTATTCTGGTGGGTTTGTGTTGGCAATTCTGTACTTGGTGATTCCTGCGATGTTGGCTGTCTTTCTGCTGAGGCCAGTGTTGTTGATGTTGCTTGTCTTCTTTCGGGTGTTTTTGATGAATATTCTGTTGAGGATGTCTCGTCTGTTTTGCTTGGATATGTTGCTGATGGTGTCTCAGTTACTGCTGAGGTTGGTGTTGCTGAATGTGTTTCTGATGGCAATATAGTTTCAGTCGAGGCCTTTGCTGTCTTCGGATGTGCTGAGGTAGAAGGTTCCTGGGTGCGATTTGTTTCAGTTGAGGAGACAGTGATCGATGATTCTTCTGTTGTGGGATGGGATTCAGATGAAGATTCGGTGGTAGATGTGACTTGCGTTGATTCAGAGTAGATTGCCGCTGAGCTCTCAGTTACGGAAGGCAAGGTTGTTGCTGTTACATGGGTTTCTGATGGGGACACACTTTCAGAGGTAATTTTTGTTGTGCTTGGATGGGTTTGTGTTGATTGCTCTGTTCTTGCTGATTCATGTGTTGTTGGACGTGTTTCTGAAGAGGACGTTGTGGTTGTGGATATCTCCGATATTGGATGGGTTTGTGATGAGGGTTCAGTTGTCACTAATGCTTCTGTTGATGGTGAAGTTGTTTCTGATGTTAGCTGAGTAACCGCTGAAAGTGATGAGGAAGTGAGGTGTGATTCAGCTGGAGACACAGTTGCTGATGAAGCTTGAGTTGAACTTGGATGGACTTGTTTTGTTTGTTCTGTCCTAGAGGATTCCAGTGTTGATGGATGTGTTTTTGATGAAGGCTTGCTTGCTGATGATATGAGCGTTGTTGGTTGATAGGTCTCTGCTGTGGACTGAGTTGCCATTGATAATGGTGTCGTTGTGGAATGTATTTCTGATGGGGAAACAGTCACTGATGAAACTTCTGTTGTGCTTGGATAGGTTTGTGTTGAAAGTTCTATTCTTGGTGATTCGTGGGTTTTTGTGAGTGTTTCTGGAGAGGACCTGGTAATTGCAGATGCTTCTGTTGATGGATGTGTTTCTGACGAGGACGTGGTAATCGAAGATACTTCTGTTGTCAGATGGCTTTCTGATGATGATTCTGTTGTCGATGACACTATCGATGATGTGGAGTATGTTTCTGTTGAGGACTCGATTCGCAGTGTTGAAGTGGCTGTTGTTGTCACTGAGGTTTGTGCTGTTAAATGTGTTTCTGATGGCAATGTAGTTTCTGTGGAGGCTTGTGTGGACTTTGGATGTGCTGAGGTGAAAGGTTCCCGGGTAGTTGTTTCAGTTGAGGAATCGGTGGTTGATGATTCTTCTGTTGTTGGACGTGATTCAGACGAAGATTCGGTGGTAGATGTGATTTGCGTTGATTCAGAGAAGATTGCCGCTGAGCTCTCAGTTACCAAAGGAGATGTTGTTGCTGTTACATGGGTTTCTGAAGGGGACACAGTTTCTGAGGATATTTGTGTTGTGCTTGGATGGGTTTGTGTTGACTGCATTGTTCTTGATGATTCATGTGTTGTCGGATGTGTTTCTGAAGAGGACGTTGTGGTCGTAGATACCTCCGATATTGGATGGGTTTGTGATGAAGATTCAGTTGTCACTGATGTTTCTGTTGTTGGATGTGCTTGTGATGAGGACTCGGTAATCATAGATACTTCTGTTGTCGGATGGCTTTCTGACGATGACTGAATTTTCGATGAAACTACCGTCGATGTGGAGGACTCAGTTACCAGGGATAAAGTTGCCGTTGTGAAATGCGTTTCTGACGGCGACATAGTTTCGGACGAGGCTTCTGTTGTATTCTGGTGGGTTTGTGTTGGCAATTCTGTACTTGGTGATTCCTGCGATGTTGGCTGTGTTTCTGCTGAGGCCAGTGTTGTTGATGTTGCTTGTCTTCTTTCGGGTGTTTTTGATGAATATTCTGTTGAGGATGTCTCGTCTGTTTTGCTTGGATATGTTGCTGATGGTGTCTCAGTTACTGCTGAGGTTGGTGTTGCTGAATGTGTTTCTGATGGCAATATAGTTTCAGTCGAGGCCTTTGCTGTCTTCGGATGTGCTGAGGTAGAAGGTTCCTGGGTGCGATGTGTTTCAGTTGAGGAGACAGTGATCGATGATTCTTCTGTTGTGGGATGTGATTCAGATGAAGATTCGGTGGTAGATGTGACTTGCGTTGATTCAGAGTAGATTGCCGCTGAGCTCTCAGTTACGGAAGGCAAGGTTGTTGCTGTTACTTGGGTTTCTGATGGGGACACACTTTCAGAGGTAATTTTTGTTGTGCTTGGATGGGTTTGTGTTGATTGCTCTGTTCTTGCTGATTCATGTGTTGTTGGACGTGTTTCTGAAGAGGACGTTGTGGTTGTGGATATCTCCGATATTGGATGGGTTTGTGATGAGGGTTCAGTTGTCACTAATGCTTCTGTTGATGGTGAAGTTGTTTCTGATGTTAGCTGAGTAACCGCTGAAAGTGATGAGGAAGTGAGGTGTGATTCAGCTGGAGACACAGTTGCTGATGAAGCTTGAGTTGAACTTGGATGTACTTGTTTTGTTTGTTCTGTCCTAGAGGATTCCAGTGTTGTTGGATGTGTTTCTGATGAAGGCTTGCTTGCTGATGATATGAGCGTTGTTGGTTGATAGGTCTCTGCTGTGGACTGAGTTGCCATTGATAATGGTGTCGTTGTGGAATGTATTTCTGATGGGGAAACAGTCACTGATGAAACTTCTGTTGTGCTTGGATAGGTTTGTGTTGAAAGTTCTATTCTTGGTGATTCGTGGGTTTTTGTGAGTGTTTCTGGAGAGGACCTGGTAATTGCAGATGCTTCTGTTGATGGATGTGTTTCTGACGAGGACGTGGTAATCGAAGATACTTCTGTTGTCAGATGGCTTTCTGATGATGATTCTGTTGTCGATGACACTATCGATGATGTGGAGTATGTTTCTGTTGAGGACTCGATTCGCAGTGTTGAAGTGGCTGTTGTTGTCACTGAGGTTTGTGCTGTTAAATGTGTTTCTGATGGCAATGTAGTTTCTGTGGAGACTTGTGTGGACTTTGGATGTGCTGAGGTGAAAGGTTCCCGGGTAGTTGTTTCTGTTGAGGAATCGGTGGTTGATGATTCTTCTGTTGTTGGACGTGATTCAGACGAAGATTCTGTGGTAGATGTGACTTGCGTTGATTCAGAGAAGATTGCCGCTGAGCTCTCAGTTACCAAAGGGGATGTTGTTGCTGTGACATGTGTTTCTGAAGGGGACACAGTTTCTGAGGAAATTTGTGTTGTGCTTGGATGGGTTTGTGTTGACTGCATTGTTCTTGATGATTCATGTGCTGTCGGATGTGTTTCTGAAGAGGACGTTGTGGTCGTAGATACCTCCGATATTGGATGAGTTTGTGATGCAGATTCAGTTGTCACTGATGTTTCTGTTGTTGGATGTGCTTGTGATGAGGACGCGGTAATCATAGATACTTCTGTTGTCGGATGGCTTTCTGACGATGACTGAATTTTCGATGAAACTACCGTCGATGTGGAGGACTCAGTTACCAGGGATAAAGTTGCCGTTGTGAAATGCGTTTCTGACGGCGACATAGTTTCGGACGAGGCTTCTGTTGTATTCTGGTGGGTTTGTGTTGGCAATTCTGTACTTGGTGATTCCTGCGATGTTGGCTGTGTTTCTGCTGAGGCCAGTGTTGTTGATGTTGCTTGTCTTCTTTCGGGTGTTTTTGATGAATATTCTGTTGAGGATGTCTCGTCTGTTTTGCTTGGATATGTTGCTGATGGTGTCTCAGTTACTGCTGAGGTTGGTGTTGCTGAATGTGTTTCTGATGGCAATATAGTTTCAGTCGAGGCCTTTGCTGTCTTCGGATGTGCTGAGGTAGAAGGTTCCTGGGTGCGATGTGTTTCAGTTGAGGAGACAGTGATCGATGATTCTTCTGTTGTGGGATGTGGTTCAGATGAAGATTCGGTGGTAGATGTGACTTGCGTTGATTCAGAGTAGATTGCCGCTGAGCTCTCAGTTACGGAAGGCAAGGTTGTTGCTGTTACATGGGTTTCTGATGGGGACACACTTTCAGAGGTAATTTTTGTTGTGCTTGGATGGGTTTGTGTTGATTGCTCTGTTCTTGCTGATTCATGTGTTGTTGGACGTGTTTCTGAAGAGGACGTTGTGGTTGTGGATATCTCCGATATTGGATGGGTTTGTGATGAGGGTTCAGTTGTCACTAATGCTTCTGTTGATGGTGAAGTTGTTTCTGATGTTAGCTGAGTAACCGCTGAAAGTGATGAGGAAGTGAGGTGTGATTCAGCTGGAGACACAGTTGCTGATGAAGCTTGAGTTGAACTTGGATGGACTTGTTTTGTTTGTTCTGTCCTAGAGGATTCCAGTGTTGATGGATGTGTTTTTGATGAAGGCTTGCTTGCTGATGATATGAGCGTTGTTGGTTGATAGGTCTCTGCTGTGGACTGAGTTGCCATTGATAATGGTGTCGTTGTGGAATGTATTTCTGATGGGGAAACAGTCACTGATGAAACTTCTGTTGTGCTTGGATAGGTTTGTGTTGAAAGTTCTATTCTTGGTGATTCGTGGGTTTTTGTGAGTGTTTCTGGAGAGGACCTGGTGATTGCAGATGCTTCTGTTGATGGATGTGTTTCTGACGAGGACGTGGTAATCGAAGATACTTCTGTTGTCAGATGGCTTTCTGATGATGATTCAGTTGTCGATGAAACTATCGATGATGTGGAGTATGTTTCTGTTGAGGACTCGATTCGCAGTGTTGAAGTGGCTGTTGTTGACACTGAGGTTTGTGCTGTTAAATGTGTTTCTGATGGCAGTGTAGTTTCTGTGGAGGCTTGTGTGGACTTTGGATGTGCTGAGGTGAAAGGTTCCCGGGTAGTTGTTTCAGTTGAGGAATCGGTGGTTGATGATTCTTCTGTTGTTGGACGTGGTTCAGACGAAGATTCAGTGGTAGATGTGATTTGCGTTGATTCAGAGAAGATTGCCGCTGAGCTCTCAGTTACCAAAGGAGATCTTGTTGCTGTTACATGGGTTTCTGAAGGGGACACAGTTTCTGAGGATATTTGTGTTGTGCTTGGATGGGTTTGTGTTGACTGCATTGTTCTTGATGATTCATGTGTTGTCGGATGTGTTTCTGAAGAGGACGTTGTGGTCGTAGATACCTCCGATATTGGATGGGTTTGTGATGAAGATTCAGTTGTCACTGATGTTTCTGTTGTTGGATGTGCTTGTGATGAGGACTCGGTAATCAAAGATACTTCTGTTGTCGGATGGCTTTCTGACGATGACTGAATTTTCGATGAAACTACCGTCGATGTGGAGGACTGAGTTACCAGGGATAAAGTTGCCGTTGTGAAATGCGTTTCTGACGGCGACATAGTTTCGGACGAGGCTTCTGTTGTATTCTGGTGGGTTTGTGTTGGCAATTCTGTACTTGGTGATTCCTGCGATGTTGGCTGTGTTTCTGCTGAGGCCAGTGTTGTTGATGTTGCTTGTCTTCTTTCGGGTGTTTTTGATGAATATTCTGTTGAGGATGTCTCGTCTGTTTTGCTTGGATATGTTGCTGATGGTGTCTCAGTTACTGCTGAGGTTGGTGTTGCTGAATGTGTTTCTGATGGCAATATAGTTTCAGTCGAGGCCTTTGCTGTCTTCGAATGTGCTGAGGTAGAAGGTTCCTGGGTGCGATGTGTTTCAGTTGAGGAGACAGTGATCGATGATTCTTCTGTTGTGGGATGTGATTCAGATGAAGATTCGGTGGTAGATGTGACTTGCGTTGATTCAGAGTAGATTGCCGCTGAGCTCTCAGTTACGGAAGGCAAGGTTGTTGCTGTTACATGGGTTTCTGATGGGGACACACTTTCAGAGGTAATTTTTGTTGTGCTTGGATGGGTTTGTGTTGATTGCTCTGTTCTTGCTGATTCATGTGTTGTTGGACGTGTTTCTGAAGAGGACGTTGTGGTTGTGGATATCTCCGATGTTGGATGGGTTTGTGATGAGGGTTCAGTTGTCACTAATGCTTCTGTTGATGGTGAAGTTGTTTCTGATGTTAGCTGAGTAACCGCTGAAAGTGATGAGGAAGTGAGGTGTGATTCAGCTGGAGACACAGTTGCTGATGAAGCTTGAGTTGAACTTGGATGTACTTGTTTTGTTTGTTCTGTCCTAGAGGATTCCAGTGTTGTTGGATGTGTTTCTGATGAAGGCTTGCTTGCTGATGATATGAGCGTTGTTGGTTGATAGGTCTCTGCTGTGGACTGAGTTGCCATTGATAATGGTGTCGTTGTGGAATGTATTTCTGATGGGGAAACAGTCACTGATGAAACTTCTGTTGTGCTTGGATAGGTTTGTGTTGAAAGTTCTATTCTTGGTGATTCGTGGGTTTTTGTCAGTGTTTCTGGAGAGGACCTGGTAATTGCAGATGCTTCTGTTGATGGATGTGTTTCTGACGAGGACGTGGTAATCGAAGATACTTCTGTTGTCAGATGGCTTTCTGATGATGATTCTGTTGTCGATGACACTATCGATGATGTGGAGTATGTTTCTGTTGAGGACTCGATTCGCAGTGTTGAAGTGGCTGTTGTTGTCACTGAGGTTTGTGCTGTTAAATGTGTTTCTGATGGCAATGTAGTTTCTGTGGAGACTTGTGTGGACTTTGGATGTGCTGAGGTGAAAGGTTCCCGGGTAGTTGTTTCAGTTGAGGAATCGGTGGTTGATGATTCTTCTGTTGTTGGACGTGATTCAGACGAAGATTCGGTGGTAGATGTGACTTGCGTTGATTCAGAGAAGATTGCCGCTGAGCTCTCAGTTACCAAAGGGGATGTTGTTGCTGTGACATGTGTTTCTGAAGGGGACACAGTTTCTGAGGAAATTTGTGTTGTGCTTGGATGGGTTTGTGTTGACTGCATTGTTCTTGATGATTCATGTGCTGTCGGATGTGTTTCTGAAGAGGACGTTGTGGTCGTAGATACCTCCGATATTGGATGGGTTTGTGATGCAGATTCAGTTGTCACTGATGTTTCTGTTGTTGGATGTGCTTGTGATGAGGACGCGGTAATCATAGATACTTCTGTTGTCGGATGGCTTTCTGACGATGACTGAATTTTCGATGAAACTACCGTCGATGTGGAGGACTCAGTTACCAGGGATAAAGTTGCCGTTGTGAAATGCGTTTCTGACGGCGACATAGTTTCGGACGAGGCTTCTGTTGTATTCTGGTGGGTTTGTGTTGGCAATTCTGTACTTGGTGATTCCTGCGATGTTGGCTGTGTTTCTGCTGAGGCCAGTGTTGTTGATGTTGCTTGTCTTCTTTCGGGTGTTTTTGATGAATATTCTGTTGAGGATGTCTCTTCTGCTGTGCTTGGATATGTTGCTGATGGTGTCTCAGTTACTGCTGAGGTTGGTGTTGCTGAATGTGTTTCTGATGGCAATATAGTTTCAGTCGAGGCCTTTGCTGTCTTCGGATGTGCTGAGGTAGAAGGTTCCTGGGTGCGATGTGTTTCAATTGAGGAGACAGTGATCGATGATTCTTCTGTTGTGGGATGTGATTCAGATGAAGATTCGGTGTTGGATGTGACTTGCGTTGATTCAGAGTAGATTGCCGCTGAGCTCTCAGTTACGGAAGGCAAGGTTGTTGCTGTTACATGTGTTTTTGATGGGGACACACTTTCTGAGGTAGTTTTTGTTGTGCTTGGATGGGTTTGTGTTGACTGCTCTGTTCTTGCTGATTCATGTGTTGTTGGCCGTGTTTCTGAAGAGGACGTTGTGGTTGTGGATATCTCCGATATTGGATGGGTTTGTGATGATGGTTCAGTTGTCACTAATGCTTCTGTTGATGGTGAAGTTGTTTCTGATGTTAGCTGAGTAACCGCTGAAAATGATGAGGAAGTGAGGTGTGATTCAGCTGGAGACACAGTTGCTGATGAAGCTTGAGTTGAACTTTGATGGACTTGTTTTGTTTGTTCTGTCCTAGAGGATTCCAGTGTTGTTGGATGTGTTTCTGATGAAGGCTTGCTTGCTGATGATATGAGCGTTGTTGGTTGATAGGTCTCTGCTGTGGACTGAGTTGCCATTGATAATGGTGTCGTTGTGGAATGTATTTCTGATGGGGAAACAGTCACTGATGAAACTTCTGTTGTGCTTGGATAGGTTTGTGTTGAAAGTTCTATTCTTGGTGATTCGTGGGTTTTTGTGAGTGTTTCTGGAGAGGACCTGGTGATTGCAGATGCTTCTGTTGATGGATGTGTTTCTGACGAGGACGTGGTAATCGAAGATACTTCTGTTGTCAGATGGCTTTCTGATGATGATTCTGTTGTCGATGAAACTATCGATGATGTGGAGTATGTTTCTGTTGAGGACTCGATTAGCAGTGTTGAAGTGGCTGTTGTTGTCACTGAGGTTTGTGCTGTTAAATGTGTTTCTGATGGCAATGTAGTTTCTGTGGAGGCTTGTGTGGTCTTTGGATGTGCTGAGGTAAAAGGTTTCCGGGTAGTTGTTTCAGTTGAGGAATCGGTGTTTGATGATTCTTCTGTTGTTGGACGTGGTTCAGACGAAGATTCGGTGGTAGATGTGATTTGCGTTGATTCAGAGAAGATTGCCGCTGAGCTCTCAGTTACCAAAGGAGATGTTGTTGCTGTTACATGGGTTTCTGAAGGGGACACAGTTTCTGAGGATATTTGTGTTGTGCTTGGATGGGTTTGTGTTGACTGCATTGTTCTTGATGATTCATGTGTTGTCGGATGTGTTTCTGAAGAGGACGTTGTGGTCGTAGATACCTCCGATATTGGATGGGTTTGTGATGAAGATTCAGTTGTCACTGATGTTTCTGTTGTTGGATGTGCTTGTGATGAGGACTCGGTAATCATAGATACTTCTGTTGTCGGATGGCTTTCTGACGATGACTGAATTTTCGATGAAACTACCGTTGATGTGGAGGACTCAGTTACCAGGGATAAAGTTGCCGTTGTTAAATGCGTTTCTGACGGCGACATAGTTTCGGACGAGGCTTCTGTTGTATTCTGGTGGGTTTGTGTTGGCAATTCTGTACTTGGTGATTCCTGCGATGTTGGCTGTGTTTCTGCTGAGGCCAGTGTTGTTGATGTTGCTTGTCTTCTTTCGGGTGTTTTTGATGAATATTCTGTTGAGGATGTCTCTTCTGCTTTGCTTGGATATGTTGCTGATGGTGTCTCAGTTACTGCTGAGGTTGGCGTTGCTGAATGTGTTTCTGATGGCAATATAGTTTCAGTCGAGGCCTTTGCTGTCTTCGGATGTGCTGAGGTAGAAGGTTCCTGGGTGCGATGTGTTTCAATTGAGGAGACAGTGATCGATGATTGTTCTGTTGTGGGATGTGATTCAGATGAAGATTCGGTGTTGGATGTGACTTGCGTTGATTCAGAGTAGATTGCCGCTGAGCTCTCAGTTACGGAAGGCAAGGTTGTTGCTGTTACAGGTGTTTTTGATGGGGACACACTTTCTGAGGTAATTTTTGTTGTGCTTGGATGGGTTTGTGTTGACTGCTCTGTTCTTGCTGATTCATGTGTTGTTGGCCGTGTTTCTGAAGAGGACGTTGTGGTTGTGGATATCTCCGATATTGGATGGGTTTGTGACGAGGGTTCAGTTGTCGCTAATGCTTCTGTTGATGGTGAAGTTGTTTCTGATGTTAGCTGAGTAACCGCTGAAAGTGATGAGGAAGTGAGGTGTGATTCAGCTGGAGACACAGTTGCTGATGAAGCTTGAGTTGAACTTTGATGGACTTGTTTTGTTTGTTCTGTCCTAGAGGATTCCAGTGTTGTTGGATGTGTTTCTGATGAAGGCTTGCTTGCTGATGATATGAGCGTTGTTGGTTGATAGGTCTCTGCTGTGGACTGAGTTGCCATTGATAATGGTGTCGTTGTGGAATGTATTTCTGATGGGGAAACAGTCACTGATGAAACTTCTGTTGTGCTTGGATAGGTTTGTGTTGAAAGTTCTATTCTTGGTGATTCGTGGGTTTTTGTGAGTGTTTCTGGAGAGGACCTGGTGATTGCAGATGCTTCTGTTGATGGATGTGTTTCTGACGAGGACGTGGTAATCGAAGATACTTCTGTTGTCAGATGGCTTTCTGATGATGATTCTGTTGTCGATGACACTATCGATGATGTGGAGTATGTTTCTGTTGAGGACTCGATTCGCAGTGTTGAAGTGGCTGTTGTTGTCACTGAGGTTTGTGCTGTTAAATGTGTTTCTGATGGCAATGTAGTTTCTGTGGAGGCTTGTGTGGACTTTGGATGTGCTGAGGTGAAAGGTTCCCGGGTAGTTGTTTCAGTTGAGGAATCGGTGGTTGATGATTCTTCTGTTGTTGGACGTGATTCAGACGAAGATTCGTTGGTTGATGTGACTTGCGTTGATTCAGAGAAGATTTCCGCTGGGCTCTCAGTTACCAAAGTTGACCTGTTCATTGCAGATTCACTTTCCGATGAATTCTCCCTTGATGAGTCATTTCTTTCTATTTTCTGAGCTGCCAATGAGAACACTGTTGTTAAATACGTTTTTGATGGAAACAATGTTTGAAAATAAATTTAAATGTCATGTGAGTAGATTGGAAGCAATTAAAAATATTAGATTTAATTTCATATATTCGGACTCAGATCATTTCGCAGCTCCAACCTAGGTTAGGTTGTGAATGGTCATGGCGACGTTGCAGCACATCAGGGCTCCACTGTTTACTCCAGTGGGAAGCAGGCTCTGTACATGTGCGCAATTTCAGGGGTTGCTTCTGTACAAGTGACTGAACACCACTGGTTCCAAAGGAACCTATGGCCACAGCCAGCAATATTCATTTTACAGGAAAGTATATAAGCTCTACATGATGCTACTTGGAATAAAATTGTTTTAGATGAGATCGTTAAGTGACTGATTTTAGCTCCAAAGTACTGAAGTAAGTGCAATTTATGAATTGACTTCAGTTCTGTCAGGTGAACGATTGAGCTGATAGTTCTTCAGATGTTGATATTGATTTGCGGTGTAGTCTGGAGCTCTTGCACAGTAGAAGCAGAAACAAAATTTGAGGACCATTAGATCATGGAAGTGAATGTAACTCAGATAAGGTTAATTGTCATGCCGCACTTGGAGCATTGTGTTCAGTTTTGGTCACCCTCCTCTTGGAAAGATGTAATTTACCTAGAAAGAATGCAGAAAAGATTTACAAGGATGTTGTCAGGACTTTAGGCACTGGGTTATTGGGAAAGATTGGGCATGCTTGCACTTTCGGAGACTGAGGTTTGATCTTATAGAGGTGTATGAAATCATGAGGGGAATAGATAGGGTGAATGCATAGTCTTTTTCTCAAGGTTGGGGAATCAAAAGCTAGTGGGTGTAGGTTTAAGGTGACAGGGGAAAGATTTAATAGGAAGTTAAAAGGCAACTTTTTCATACAGAGGCTGCTACATATATGGAACAATCTGCTAGAGGAATTGGTTGAGGCAAGGAAAATAACAACATTTAAAAGATGTTTGGACAGGTACATGCATCATTTAGAGGGATATGGATCAAATGCAGGCAAATTGGACTAGCTTAGGTTGGTACCCTGGACCAGTTGGACCAAAGGGCCTATTTCCATGCTGTATAACTCTGTGACTCTCTGTCGTGTTAAATGTGTTTCACTAAAGGGATGGTGTCGGAGGGAGGGCCTTAGATTTCTGAATCATTGGGATTGTTCCTTGGGAATGTAGGACCTGTACAAGCTGGATGGGTTGCACCTGAGCTGGAATGGATCCAACATCCTTGGAAGGAGTTTGCTAAACTAATTTGGCAGGGGAATCACACAGACAAGGTTGAAGGTAAGTGTAATGTTTGAGTGGAGTTGGTTGGGTAGGGAGATGCAAAAGAAGAAGTAGCATTGCAACATTGATTGAAGAGTCCAGAGCGGTGGTACTGAGTGAGAATATCCCATAAGGCTTTTCAAATTAGGCTTTATGCGTGAAATTTAGGAATGAAAAGGGGGCAATCACTTTGATGGGGTTTACCACAGGCCTAACAGTCAGCAGAAGATGGAGGAGCAGATATGTCAGCAAATCATTGCAAAGATAGAAGAGTGTTAGGATTATAGTAGTAGCAGGTTTCAACTTTCATAATGGTAACTGGGATAGCTTTTGTGTGAAAGGTGTCGAGGGCGTGGTATTTTTAAAGTGCATCTAGGAGAACCCTTTGCACCAGTATGTATGGGCAGTTCTGGACCTAATCTTCAGGAAGGTATCTGGGCAAGTGGTGGAAGTGTCAGTAGGAGAGCATTTTGGAGATCATGACCATAATTCTCAGTTTCAAGGTAGTTATAGAGAGGGATAAAACTGGTCTGGAAACTGAGATTCTGCATTCGGGGAAGGGTAATTTCATTATCATAAGATCGGAGCTGGCAACAGTAGTAGGTCTACATCCGACAATAGCAAATATTCAAAAGTGAAATTTTGGGAATTCAAAGCCACCATGTTCGCATTGAGGTGAAAGGTGAGGACAAAAAATCCAAGGAACATTGGAAGCATATGGATCATAGAGAGAACAGGGGAGGCCCACCAGGAATATAGAAATGGAGGAGGATAGTTGAGGCCGTAGGATGATATGAATCTAAGATGGACAGAGCAAAGGCAGGTGGAACTTAATCCCGATAAATGCAAGGTGATGCACTTTGGGAGAATTAATAAGTATAGGACACAGGCAGTGAATGGTAAGGCCCTCAGGAGTATTGAAGGACCTCAGTGAAGAAGTTCAAGGATCCCTGAAGATGGCAGCATAGGTAGATAAGGTGGTGAAGAAAGCATACAGGACATTTGACTTCATTAGTCAGGGCACAGAATACAACTTTATAAAAAAATTGGTAAGGCCACTCTGGAGTACTGTATGCAGTTCTGACTACCAAGCTGTAGGAAGGACATGATTGCACTCGAGACAGTGCAGAGGAGAATCATCAGGGTGTTGTCTGGGATGAAGCAGAGGAGGCTGAAAGGGGACCTGATAGAGTTACACAAAATTATTAGGGGCAGAATTAAAGAGCATGTTTTAAAGTAGCTTTTGTTCCTTCCCAGAGACTTAGCAGTGAGTGGGAAGATCAGAGAGCAGTTTAAAAAGTGTGTAAGTTTCAAACCTCATGAGAGTGGTTGGAAACTCTCCTGAGAGTGGCTGTTTTGAGGTAAGTGCTGTGTCCGAGGTGTAAGTGCTGAGGCTTTGACTTGAGAGGCTTCGGCAAAGACGCTGAGTAGTGGTAAGTTAGGGTAAGATCTTTCACTTTCCTCTAGTCTTGGTGGTCTGGTGATGGCAGGCAGAGCAATGGTGTGCTCCTCCTGTAGGATGTGGAAGATCAGGAAACTTCCAGTGTCCCTGGTGACTGCACCTGTGGGAAGCGAGTCTGTCTGCAACTCCTGACTGACCACATAGGTCAGCTGGAGCTGCAGTTGGACTCACTAAGGAGCATCTGTGATGCTGAGAGCATCATAGACAGAAGCTTTAGTGAGGTGGTCACACCTAAAGTACAGGCAGCAGGTGACTACCAGGAAAGGTAGAGGGGTAGACAGGGACTGCAAAATTCCTCTGAGGCCATTACCCTCCGTAACAAGTATATTGTTTTGAATACTGTTGGGGGGGGAGATGGCATTTCAGAGGAGAGCAGCGACTAGGACTGTGGCACAATGACTGTCTCTGATGCACAGCAGGGGAGGGTGGAGCCAAGGAAAGCTGGAAATGATAGGAGACTCATTTTGAGCAATTGCAGGACATTCTCAAGGGGGTGGTGAGCAGCCAGAGGTCATTGTACACATTGGTACCACAGAGATAGGTAGATAAAAGGATGAGGTCCTGCAGAGTGAATATAGGGAGTTAGGCAGAAGGTTAAAAGCAGGACCTCAAGGGTGGTAACCTCTGGATTACTACTGGTGCCACATGCTAGTGAGGGTAGGAATAGGAAGATAGGACAGATGAATATGTGACTGAGGGTCTGGAGCAGGAGGAAGGGATTCAGGTTCTTGGACCATTGGAAACTCTCCTGAGGCAGAGGTGACCTTTACAAGAGGGACGGGTTGCACCTGAACTGGAGGGGAACCAATATCCTGGCAGGGAAATTTGCTGGAGCTACTCTGGAAGGTTTAAACTAGTCTGGCATGGGCAGGGGATGTGGGGAGGAGGGATGGGACCCAAAGTAGTACTGTGACAGAAGAGAAAGTTGAGACAGATATGGAAATTATAGAAGACGAGATCAATAGGCAGGACAGGACAGCTGGGAGGCCTAGGAGCGATGAAGGTCTGATGGACTAAACTGCATTAATGCAATAATGCAAGAAACTGACAGGAAAGACTGATGAGCTCAGGGCCTGACAAGCACATGGGATTATGATATTATAGCTATTACAGAAACATGGCTGAGGGATGGGCAGCTCAGTGTTCTGGGGTACAGAGGTGTGCTAGAGGTGGAGGTAAGAGAGGAAGAGGAGTTGTGTTTTTGATTCAGGAGAACATCACGACGGTACCTAGAGAGGATATTCCTGGGAGAAAGTCCAGTGAGACTATATGAGTAGAACTCAGAAATAAGAAGGGGCAGATCACTGATGGGATTGTACTGTAGGCCTCCCAATGGTCAGTGGGAATTAGAGGAGGAAATATGTAGGGAGATCACATAAAGCTGTAGGAACAATAGGGTTATAATAATGAGTGACTTTAACTTCCCTAATATTGACTGGGACAGACATAGGGCTAAAGGATTAGATGGAGTAAAATTTGTTAAGTGTGTTTTCTCAAGCAATATATAGAAGGTCCTAATGGAGAGGAGGCAACTCTTGAACCCATCTCAGAAAATGAGGCTGGGCAATTATCTGAACTGTAAGTGAGGGAGCACCTTGGAATCTGTTACCATCATTTTATCAGTTTTAAAATAGTTGTGGATAAAGAGAGAACTGACTCACAAGTTAAGGTCCTAAACTGGGGCAAGGCTAATTTTGCTGGCATTAGACAGGAACTTGCAAAGGTTGTTTGGTAGAGGCTGTTAGCAGGTATAGGGATGTCTGGCAAGTGGAAGGCTTTTAGAAGTGAGTTAGAGAGAGTTCAAGGTCAGCATATGCCTGTTGGACTAAAGGGCAAGGCTGGCAGGATTAGGGACAAGGGATGTTGAAGCTCTGGTCAAGAAAAAGAAAGAGACAGAGGCTGGGCATAAGCAGCTGGGATCAAGCAAATCCCTTGAGGAGTATAAGAGATGTAGGAGTACACTTAAGAAGGAAACCAGGAGGGCAAAAGGGATCATGAGGTATCCTTGACAGATAAGGTAAAGGAGAATCCTAAGAGATTCTATAAGTATATTAAGAGTGAAAGGGTAACAAGGGAGAAAATAGGTCCCATTGAGGATCAGTGCGGTCGTTTATGTGTGGAGCCATGGGAGGTAGGCAAGATCTTAAATGAATACTTCTCATCTGTATTTACTGTGGAGAAGGTCATAGAATCTACGGAACTTAGGGAAAAGAATAGTGATGTCCATATGGATGTTACGAAAGAGGAGGTATTGGTGGTCCTGAGGCCCTGAAAGGTGGATAAATCCCCGAGGCCTGACCAAGTGTATATTGTAGGAACCGGAAGACTGGAGAATGGCTAATGCTGTGCCTTTATTTAAAAAGTGCTACAAGGACAATCGAGGTAACTACAGGCTGGTGAGCCTAACATCAGTGGTGGGAAAGTTACTGGAGGGGATACTGAGAGAAGGCAAGGACTCATTAAGGATAGTCAGCATGGCTTTGTGCATGGGAAATCGTATCTCACGAATTTGAGTTTTTTGAAAAGATAATCAAGAGGATTGACCAGGGCAGGGCAGTGGACATTGTCTACATGGACTTCAGCAAGATTTTTGACAAGATCCCACATGGTATACTAGTCTGGAAGGAATCACATGGGATCAAGGGTGAACGAGCCAATTGGATGCAAAGTTGGCTAGGTGGAAAGAGTCAGGGAGTGGGAGTGGAGGGTTGTATTTCAGGTTGGAAGCCTGGGACCAGTGGTGTGCCACAGGTATCAGTGCTGGGTCCCCTGTTGTTTGTCATGTATATTAACAATTTGGATGAGAATGTGGATGGCATATTTCATAAGTTTTCAGATGACACCAAAATTGGTGGTGTGGCAGACAGTGAAGAAGGTTGTCTAAGGTTACAACAGGATCTAGATCAACTGGGAAAGTGGGCAAAGGAATGGCAGATGGGATTTAATTAGACAAGTGTGAAATGATGCATTTTGGGAAGTTATACAGGGGCAGAATTTACACTGTGAATGACAGGGCCCTAGGGAGTGTTGCAGAACAGCAGGTTCCCAGAGTACAAGTACATAGTTCCCTGAAAGTGGCAACGCATGTAGACAAAGTGGTTGAGAAGGAAAATGGCATACTTGCTTTCATTGGACAGAGCATTGAGTACAAGAATTGAGATGTCATGTTACAACTGTTCAAGACATTGGTGAGACCCGGCATTTTGGTGCAGTTTTGGTTGCCATACTGTAGGAAGGATGTGATTAAGCTAGAGATGGTGCAGAAAAGATTCACAAGGATGTTGCCGGGACTGAAGGGCTTGAGTTATAAAGAGAGACTGGACAGGCTGGGACTGTTTTCCCTGGAGTGAAGGAGGCTGAGGGGTGACTTTATAGAGGTTCATGCAATCATGAGGGACTTAGATAAAGTAGATGGTCACAGTCTTTTTCCTAGGGTAGGGGAGTCTAAAACTAGAGGGCATAGGTTTAGAGTGAAAGAGGAAAGATTTAAAGGAGACCAGAGGGGCAGGTTTTTCACAGAGTGGGTATATGGAATGAGTTGCCAGAGGAAGTGGTGGAGGTGGGTACAATTGCAACGTTTGAAAGACATTTGCACAGGTTCATGGATAGGAAAGGTTTAGAGAGATATGAGCCAAATGCAGGCAAATGGGACTAGTTCAGGAAGTCATCTTGGTTGACATGGACAAGATGGGCTGAAGGGTTTTTTTCCATGCTGTATAATTCTATGGCTCTATGCATAGATAGGATAGATAGTAGGAAACTTTTCTGCATTGCAGAGGCATCTAAAACAGGAAGGCACACATTTAAGATGAGGGGTAAGAGGATTAGAGGGGATCTGAGGAAGGATCTTTTCACCCAGAGGGTGGTTAGAATCTGGAGTGCACTGCCTGAGTGGATGAGGGAAGGAAGCAGAAGCATTCCTTTGTTTGGTGGATTGATCCTCTGAGATCACAATACCAAACTAGAGGATACAGTTTAATAAAGTGATGTGATGGAGATATTCTGACCTGCCACCAATTTGAGCACTCCTTTTTCTTAACACCAATATACAAATACTTCTATAGGTAAAGGAAAGGCAATAGAATATAAATTCATCAGATGAACGAAAGGTGATTGAGTTGTTGCAAAGGGTTGCAATCCTTGTGATGTCAATGTGAGTGAAACACAAGTTTTCAATAAAATAATGCTGAAAAACTGAGACTTCCACCTTTCAGTAGTAGTATGTAATTCTGCAGTTTATCAGATGTGGTAATTTTGTGGTTATGGCCTTGGGCTAGTGAAATGGATGATGTGAGATTGAATTCCACCTTGGAAAATTGTCATAACCTAGCCCAATAACTCTGTGAATTGGCTCCAGAATAAATGACCAACAAACTCAGCTGGGTTATAGGGAAGAATTATGAGATTAGGCACATTTGGGCGGCACCATGGCGTAGTGGTTAGTGTGACGCTATTACAGCACCAGCGATCAGGGTTCAATTCCCGTCGCTGTCTGTAAGGAGATTGTACGTTCTCCCTTTATCTGCATGGGTTTCCTCCGGGTGCTCTGGTTTCCTCCAACATTCCAATGACGTACGGGTAGGTTAACATGGGTTTAAATGGGCGGCGCGGGCTCATTGGGCTGGAAGGGCCTGTTACCGTGCTGTAAATAAAGTTTTTTTTTTGAAAGGTTTAAATAAACCTGGCCATATAAAATTTACCAGCCCGGATTACACTGCCAATTTTCAATGTCGTGGCATTGACAAATGCAGTTCCCTAGTTTGTTTTATTTTTACATACCCTCATTCACATATTCACAGGGCAGAAGCTTGTGTACAGGGAAATGAGGAGAGAGAGGGAATGGTTAAATAGTGCAGCATGGCCCCCTGCATTTTTCAATTCACTCAGCAGACCTTCCAAAATAATTAATGGGTATATGTGGAGGTATAAAAATCTACCTCGATGCTAATAGGTTTCTGATTGTAGAGAGTAACACACTTGAATCTGATTTTCATACACCTGTGCACATACAATCTTCAGATTTTACCAGCTAGGGCTCAAGAGCTGAAGCTGCTGCTGATTTTAATCTCAGAATGCACAGGGAAGTTTGCTGACATTCAACTAGTCCATCAATAAAGCTGAGATGGAGACACAAAAGTCAGCAGATGCTGGAATCTGGAGCAAAAGATGTTCTGATCTGCATGACTGCTCACCATCCCAATGAAGGCACATTCCAACTGATCTTTTCGTGATCCTTATTCCTTTATTACAGAGTGAGATTTGTGTCTGGGTAAACAGAGGTTAAAGGTCAGATGGACTGACCATAGGAAGGTTGACAAAATATCTTTACTAGGCTCCACTGAGTTGTTTGTAATGCTGGTAAGGCTACACCAAACTTTGGATAAAGGGTGCTATAAAAGCTAATAGCTTACCTAACAGTAATGCTAAACCTGAAAATGGATCTTACAAATCTAACAGAAAATGGATCTCACAACAAAATATTTGAAGTTACTAAATATACTTCTAGCACCATAAAAGAGGAGCAGGAGTACACTGTTCAGCCTTTGGAGCCTGTTCTGCTATTCAATTCAATCATGACTGATCATCTATCTCCATTACAACTCTCTCCCTATACCCTTCGATGCATTTTGTATCTTGAATGTATCAATTTCCTTCCTAAATACCTTCAACAACTTGGCCTCTGTAGCCTTCTGGGGCAGCAAATTCCATAGGTTCACTACCCTCTGAGTGAAGACATTCCTGTGCCTTACCCACCATCCTGAGACTGCAATCCATTGCTCCAGACCTTTGCAGCCAAGGGAAACATCCTCCTTGCATCCACTCTGTCCAGTCCTGTTACAATTTTATAAGTTTCAATTAGGTGATCACTCATTCTTCTAAAGTCTAGTGAATACAAACATAGTAAACCTAATCTCTCGCCTTACAGCAATCCCATCATCCAAGTAAACAGTCTGGCAAGCCTTCATTGCACTCCCTCTGTGGCAAGGATTTCCTTTCTTAGATAAGGACACCAACACTGCACAAAATACTCCAGGTGCAGTCTCACCAAGGCCTGTTATAACAGTAGCAAGACATCCTTGTTTCAGCACTCAATTCCTCTTGCTATAAGGCCAACATCCATTTGCCTTCTTAACTGTTTGCTACAGCTGCACATTTGCATTCTGTGGCTGGTGTCCAAGAACACCCAAGTCTCTAAGTATATCAACATTCTCAGTTTAACACCATGGAAGTAACATGTCTTCTTTCTGTTTTCCTACCAAAGTGGGTAACTTTACATATATCCATGTTGGACAGCATTTGCTTTTTTTTTGCCCACTTACTCAATCTGTATACATCACCTTCAAGCCTCCTTGCATCCTCTTCACAATTTATAATCCCACCAAGTTTAGTTTCTTCTGTAAACTTCAAACATCACATTTTGTTCCCTCATCCAAATCATTGACATATAGTAACAACAGCTGAGGTCCAAGCACTGATCCCTATGAGACCCCTTAGCTACCACCTTGCCATTCTGAAAAAGACACATTTATTCCTACCCTTAAAAAATCAACCTATTTTCAATCCATGACAATACATTACCCTAATACATGTGCTTTAATTTTCTGAACTAATCTTTAATGTGAGACTTCATCAAAGGCTTTCTATATATCCAAGCATACCACATCCACTGGTTTTCCATTATTGATTCTACAAAAACTCCAGTAGATTTGTCAGACACGATTTCATATCCTTAAATCCATGTTGACTTTGTCTAATCTCATTGATATTTTCCAAATGCCCTGTTATCTAACCCTTCAAGTATAGCTTCTAGAATTTTCCCCACTACATACAGTAAGTTTAGTCAACAAGGGTAGAGCTCCCTGTATTCTCTCTACCATCTTTTTTTTAAACAGTGGAGTTTTTGTTGCCACACTCCATTCTGAGAGAACAATCGACTTCTGGACAGCCAATGAATCCACTTTGTCTGTGGCTACATCCATTTATCCTCTAGTATATAAATTATCATGCCCTGGGCATTTATCAGCTTTCAGTGCCATTACTTTCTCCAGCACCACTGTTGTCGTTAATTAATTAATTAATTGATTGATTGATTGATTGATTGATTGATTGATTGATTGATTGATTGATTTTCTTTAGTTCTTCACCTTTATTAGATTCTTGGTACCTTAACGTTTCTGGAAAATAACATGCATTCCCTTCTGTGAAGACTGAATCAAACTATTTGTTTATTTGTTCTGCCATTTTCTCATTTCCCCATTATGCTTTCTCCTGTTTCTGGCTGAAGGGGACCTACATTTGACTTGACTGATCTTTTATTCTTTTTCCATATTTGTGCAAGCTTTTACCATCCTGCTTTATTTTCACTGCAAGCTCACTCTCATACACTATATTTACTCTCTAAATCAACCTCCTCTTTCCTGAAATCTGAACTACTCCAAATCCTCATGTTTGGTAGATTGTCTGGAAATCTTATTTGACTGCTCTTTAAATATAACATGGTCCTTCACTTCCTTTGTTAGCCCTGGCTGGGTCAGTTTTTCTTTAGAATTCTTATGCCAGGCAGGAATGTATAACAGTTGTAGTTCCTCAGTTTGTTCCTTAAATGTTAGCCATTGCCTGCTTTTAATGAAGCTCACCAATCTATCACAGCTGTCTCGCTCCTCAGACCTTCGTAGTTTCCCTTCTTTAGATTCAGGCTCCTAGTCTCGGATCGAACTACTTCACTTTCCATTTGGCAGAGAAACCTATCATGTTATGGCTACTGTTTCCTGATGGACCCTGCCTGACAAGATTACTAACTAACTTTCTTATTGCACAATACCCAGTCTAGGGTAGTCTGTTCCCTGGTTGGCTGCTCAATAAACTAGTCCAAGAGGCCATCCCATACACACTCCAGGAATTCTTCCCTTAAACCATTACTGTTGGTTTGGTTTGGCCAGTCTATGAGTAGATTAAATTTACCCATAATTACCACGTAACCTCACAACGTACATCTTTAATTTGCTGTTTAATAGCATCCCATATATTACCACTGCTGCTTGGACTCCTATAGACAACTCCCACCAATGTCACCTGCCCCTTGGTACCTCTTAGCTTCAGAATCAGGTGTATTATCACTGTCTTATATGACGTGAGATGTGTTGTTTTGTGGCAGCAGTACAGTGCAAAGACATCAAATTACTATAAATTACAAAATAAATAAATAGTGCAAAAAAAGGAACAAAGAGGTAATGTTCATGGGTTCATGAACCATTCAGAAATCTGATGATGGAGGGGAAGAAGCTGCTTCTGAATCGGCGAGTGTGGGTCTTCATCCAGATTGATTCCACACCTTCATTTTCTGAACTAATATCCTGTCTCACTATTGAATTGACTTCATCCTTTACCAATAACACCATCCCATCTCCTTTTCCTTTTTGCCTGTCCTTCCTAAATATTGAATACCCTTGGATTTTACCCCCAGCCCCAGGCACTTTGCAGCTACGCCTCCATCACAGCAATCATATTGTATCTGTTTACATCTATTGACACTATTAATTCAACCACCATGTTATGAATGCTTTACGCATTTAAATACAGCACCTTGAGATTTACCTTTTTAACTTTTTAAAATATGTTAATACTATTATTTTGTACTGTAGACCTATTTGTATCTTTGACATTTTTGCTTGCCTGGATGGTATTGGCCACTGCTCTTTTTCCTTTTTATTTTTCCTTCTACCTTTTATCTTGGCTATCTCCCATCTATCTTTCAGTCCGCATGAAGGGTCTCGACCTGAAACATCAACTGTCCATTTCCCTCCACAGATATTGTCCAACCTGCTGTGTTCTTCCAGCATCTTGTGTGTTGCTCCAGATTCCAGCATCAGCAGTTTCCTTTTTCTTTATATGCTCTCTCCCTTCCTGCTGCTGTTTGGTCATCCTTACCTCTGTCATTTTCCCAATTTGCTTCCTTGTTGTTTCTCTTTGGCTTTCTAAATTTAATTCCATCGGGATCCTTCCCCATCCCACCATTTTACTAAGTTTAAAACCCTGTTTACCTCCTGAGTTGCTTGATTTAATGGAACTCTGGCCCCAGCATAGTTCAGGTGCAGTTCATCCAAATGGAATAACTCTCTCCTTACCCAGCATTGATGCCACTGCCCCATGAGTTGAACCCCACTCCTACACGCCAATCTTTGAGTCATGCATTCATCTGTTAATTCCATGCCAGTTGACCCAACACACTGGTAATCTTCAGAAGTTGTTCCCATTATGGCTCTGCTTTTCATTTTGGTCAGTAGATGCTGGAAACTTCTTTGCCTTGGCTGTACCTGTCATTGGTACCTAAGTGATCCGTGACAACTGGACCATCCCCCTCCCCCTTCCTCTCCCTCCCCATTTTTTTTAAGGAGTTTGATTATGTAACTGATACCGGCCTAACTATTGCTTACCCATACTTGTTTTCAAATAGTGGTGACTATTAGCAGCTTCTAGGACATTGAAAACCAGCAGTATAATGTGGTCTTGACCACAGTTGAGCTGATACTTTGGCCATTTATTCTAGAGCTCACCCTCAGAATTACTGGGCAGAATTATAACAACTTTTCAGTGTGGGAGTCAATATCACAATGTTCATTTCACTATGTGTGATTTGTCATTTCACTATGACCATAGCCACAAAACTATCAATAAACTGCATAGTTACATACTGATGGTTAAAGACAGAAGTCCTTAGTTTTCAATATTATCTCATTAATTTTAATAAGATACCAATATTGTTACAATTGGAAAAACCAAGCCTGAGATTCAATATAGTATTTATGATACTTGAACAGTTCTTTTTTCATTTGGTACTTGCCAGCTAATCTGATCAAGGCTCATTTGATGAACATCACACATATGCCAACTATGCAAAATGTGGTCAAACAATGGACACAACAGCAACTTCCATTTATATAGCACTGTTCACATCGTAAAACATTCCAAGTCACATCAGCATAAAGTTGATACTGAGCCACATAGAGAAAAAGGCAGTTTTTTAAGGATCTCTTAAGGGAGCAGAGAGAGACAGAAGGGCTTAGGAAAATAATTCCATACCAGCTGAGCTGCCAAAGGAAGTGGTTGAGGCAGGTACATTAGAATCATTTAAGAAGCACTTGGATAGGTACATGGTGGGGACAGGCTTGGAGGGATATGGGCCAGATGCAGGAAATTGGGACGATCTGGGTGGACAAAGTGGTTGGCATGGACTAGTTGGGCCGAAGGGCCTGTATCTATGCTGTATTGCTCTATGACTCTACATTAGGACTCAGATGACTAAATCCCTCAAGCATGGTGGCTTGTGATGGAGCAAATAAAATTAGAGCCAGGACAAGAGGCCAGAATTGGAAGAGTGCAGACATCCTGATGGGCTGTAGGGTTGGAAAAGGTGATAGAGATTGGAAAAACCAAGATGAAGGAGGGATTTGAAAACAAAGCTGGGAATTTGAAATCAAAAATGTTAAAATCACCCCTCCAGAATTTCCCTTGATGTGTAAAACTAAATAATTCCACTGTTTTTTTTAAATATTGAGTAATTGATACATAAAATATTACTTCATTTGTTTTGGAGTGAAATGAAACAAAACAGCCTTGAGAGCAGAAAATTAAGTGTTGAGTTTGTAAAATGGTTCAGGAATATAGTTGTTGGAAAATGAAGCTTTTGTGACTCCCAGCCAGCAGATTCCTAACCCCAGAGTAAGTGTTGGCATCTTCTTCCTCATTAACCCATAACTGTCACTCTCAGTTTCTGTCTCCTGTGGCCTACAACCTCGTGAACATCCTGGATACCTTGCCAGACCACCTCTTGTGTTGATACCTACAGCAACCTCTCCTCTCAAAAGTTAATTATCTCCTTCCTTAAAGGAGTGTTGTCCATAATATTATCATTCTGTATGTGGCATAAGAACTTTGCACCCACAGTATTGTGTTCTATTATCTTAGTAAAACTTGTTCCATTCTTCATAGCTTTACTATTTTTATACAGATAAGAATGGTGTACCACGTAATATGCATTTCCTAAACAAAACTGAAAATTACATAAGAATGACTTGAAATAGAACAGAAAATTCTAACCTTTCTTAATCATGATTGCCTTTCCAAAGTATTTACATTTACTTAATTTCAGGTTCACTTGGTTTGTGATGAATAAGTCACACTATTATATTACATAAAATTCACAGATTTTGATCAGCACTTCTGTAATCAGAATCTGTAATTCTCCTCTCCCACAAAATTGCTAAACAGTGGTTCATACATATGTTTATATTGGATGTGTATGTTCAGCAAGACAACTGAATGAGAACACACTAACTGCTGGAAGTCCACTACAGCTCAGTAAACATGTGAAAAGCTTGTGAACATTTCAGGTGTGGTTTTCTCCAAAAGGGGAACAGAAAAAATATTCAAACTTCTTTATTGGTTTGAAAGTGAATAAAATGCTTAGCAGGTTGAATATATTGAAAAATGCTTGACAGTGGTGCAGAAAAGTGTTAGCCAGTTTAAAAAGGTATCTTACCCTACTCCCCTTTTCCCTGTTTACTCTATCATGAACCATACATTGAAGAAGATCAGTCTCCAACTTCCAGTTCTGAAAAAAAGACCATTGATGTGAAACATTCACTTTGTACCTAGTCCACTGAGTGTGCCCGGTATTTCCTGTTTATATTTTACCCCAGGCATAGTGTCCCCTCTGCTGAGTGATTTGTTGTACATCATTTACATGTAACTGTCCTCAACTCACTGCATTTTTTCTACTTCTACTTAGAGAAATTGTAGTTTCTGTTTCCACCACTCTATGCATACTATGTATTTTCAGTAAATTGGCTTTGTTTGCACTGAATCATATGCCCTACTGTACTCCACCCTACCAACCTCATTAGCTGACCCAATGTTGTCTGTAAGCACCCTGTCTAAATAATTAATCTTGTTAACAAATTGTCTCATTATTGTTTGAACACACAGTGACTGCTCCAGGACTAGGAAGAACGCTGACCTAGAACCAAGGAGGGTCTTTCCCAATGGATTGGGAAACAGGAATTTGAATTAGGCAGCGGTTAGAGAGACACAGTCGTGTGTTCTTAATGTTATATAATAAAAATGTGCAAACAGGCATCCAGAGCCTTTTTTAATGATAATATCAGATTTTTTTGATTATTAGGAGGGGTGGGAGAGGGGATGAGAGGGTATTCCCCTGTTTGCCCCTTCTGTGCATGCCCCAGGTGAGAAATTGAATTCCAAGATCCTCCTGCACAGTGGGTAATGGAAGCAATGTTTTTATCCAAAGACTTAGGTGATGAGAGAAGGGTGAGTATTTACAATGGAAGCTCAAGTAAAGGTTGTTGACCATCAGAAATGCAGTAGCCTATTTCTGCCTGTGTTACTTAAGCCATCTTGACTGACTTTTTTTGCTCCCAATTTTTCCTATAATTTTCTCCCTATCATGCAGGAAGAATGCATCATCTGCATTTCTTACATACTGCCACAGGGTGGCAGCAGCGGCACTACCTCTGTCCTCCCCTTGAGACTGGTCATCAGCTTTCTTCATTGAAAACTGACAAATTTATACACTGAAATTGTGTTTTTTTCCACTTACTGCTCCTCATCCACAAGGGGGTGACTGTTCTTCAAGGGAGAGTGATCTATAAGCAAAGCCATCTTCTAAATAATGTGCATACTCTTAACATGTTGCCCAGGACAATGAGTGCTTGCAGACGATTACACCAGAGTGGCTTCACAGTTGAACCCAACCACATCTTCAACTGTTGGGCTGAGTTACTGGCTGAATTCTAATTGAGTAATTTTACCTATAGAATAGCAGGTATCTAGGAGTGAGTTACAGGCTGGAATCTACTTGTAAGGATCAAGTGGTTTATATTTAGAATAATAGGTTATTCTAATAATAATATACTAAAAAATAATAACAGGCTAGAATTTAATCAAAAACATTTGAAGGGAATTTATAGAAAAGGGATACATGCATTTTTTAAAACATATTTCATAACAGCAAGTCCCAAAGTGGTCAATGAAATACTTTTGAATTGTAGTTACTGTTGTAATGCAGGAAATAGAGCTGGCAATTTGTACAGAGCAGGATTCCATAAGCAGTATTTTGATAATGACCAGATTATTTGTTTTTAGTGATGTTGTTTAAGAATAAGTATTGCCAAGGACAAGTAATTACCTTGCACTCCTTCCAATAGAATTGTGGGATCTTGAATATCAACCTGAGAGGTCAGGTGGGACCTTGGTTTATGATCGCAACAGTTAAACATCCCCTCCGAAGGTACCTCATTCTCTGACCATTGGGCTGAAATAGAACCCGAGATTTTTGTGGTTGTGAACTTAATCTATAACTCCTGACTCAAAGCCAAAGGTGCTATAAGTAGAAGTCTGGCTGACACCCTCTACTGGGTGGAGAGTTCCAGACTGGAAATTAATTGAGTGTTTCCTAACAGTTACAGCTGAAAACTCAAACTGTTTCTACCTATTAAATTCAAATCATGCTTTATTATTTAATATTATTTAAAAAGTGTGAAATTCCAAAGCTGCTTGGCTTGTAATATAATAATATTGATGAGGTATTACATTTAAATTTCACCCCATGTTGCCTTATATCAGTGCACTGTTCTATTCTCAGCTGAGAATGTAAGTTGTTGCTCTTAGTGGGGAACTAACCTGGAGGTGGTGGGATTGGGCTTTGGGGCAACTCCTTTGTCTTTCACCTACACTTGCATGAAATAAAGTTTCACTATAGATCTTATCTGTCCCAGACTCCATTCTTTAGAGCTTCACTCCTAAAACAATAATGATAGAGTGATACAGGGATATTGTAGCACTGGAGGCCAGTGTAGGTCAATGAACCACAGGACTTGGCGCAACTTAGGATCTGGACAGCAAAGTCTGGATGAGCTTGAGTCTATAGAAGCTGGAGGTCACCCAGAAAGCAAGTCTGTGTGTAACAAATGTGTGTGTGATGATTTCAGCAGCAGCCGAGCTGAGGTAAGGTCAGGCATGGGTGATGTTATGGAGGTGGAGGCCAGATGGGGATAGTGGAGAGAATATGGAACTGCAGGCTTACCTCATCAAACACAACACAAGGTTGTGAACAGTCCGCTGAATCTCAAAGTCAAAGTCAGGGTCGAACAGGCTACCCTAGACTGGGTATTGTGCAATAAGAAAGTTAGTTAATAATCTTGTCAGGCAGGGTCTATTGGGGAGCAGCAAACAATGACCAGGGTGAGAGGGAGTTCCAGTGTTTGAGAACACAGTTTGTGGCAATGACCAAAATACTACCTTTGGATTTCCTGATATTTAGCTGAAATTCAATACTGGAGTCCAACTCCTGACACAATATTTGCTTAAGTATGTAACTTTTCATAACAGAATGGAATTCATTTTATCTGTTCGCATTTTTATGATAAAGTGACCCACCCATACTGATAGGAAGATGTTACTAATGTGACATAGTAACTCTGGAATGAAGTGCACCTGTTTCATGGAGTTTGTGTTCGTTGGTGGATCTCACACAATTCACATTGTGTGAATTTACTCATTCAGCCTCTTCATAGAGCTGGGTGACCTCAGAGAAAGCTACCAGCTAACATATTTCTCCGTGACCACAAACACAATGGAGTCATGCTTCAGAATTTCAATTGCACATTGCAATCTACATTATTCAACCCTGGCCAGTTTACATCCAGTAAATATTGTACCACAGCCCACTTGGGGAATATAAATGGAAAACACTCAGCAGGCCAGGTGGCAAGAGGGGAAGGAGAAACAGAGTTAACATTTCAGGTAGAAGACTCTTTGTCAGATTTGCAACATCTGCAGTTTTGTGACTTTCACCTCCTGGGGAATGTTGTCATTTCTGATTATATTAACTAAACAAATCCCTGGGGTTGGGTGAACCATTTCCAGGACACAAAGGGTTAACTTATAAGAGCTAGTGGCATGCACATGGCTTACATTCCCTTGAATTTTGATGATGGAGGTGTAATTGATTGTGGTGTTTAAATGAGAAAAAGATTTAGAACGGTAGTTGAAAAGATACTATTTTCTCCAGAATGTGCAGCCACTATATTAAAATAAGAGCCAGTAAATTGAAGGGTGATATCAGTAGAACTTTGTCACAGTGTAGTTATAATTGGGAACTCAGTTCTACGAAAGACTGAAGATATTAAAATATAATTGGAGATTTTAAAACTAAATTCTGCATATTTTGGTTGAGGGAGAGGACAAAATTGTGGAGTAGGGACTGCTGAAAGGAAGTTAAGGCTATGATATAATTAAATGACTGTACAGGCTCTGGGGACTCGTATGTCCCATGTAGAGGACAATATTTTAACATATATGAGGTAAATGAACATGGGCTGATATCTGGCGTTGAGCTTGGATTTTAAATGGTAGTAGACTTTCTTACGAAGGACTGCCCCTGAAATATCTTGTCTCTTTTCCCCACGGATGCTGCCTGACTGGCTACTGTTTCTGATTTTGGTTCTGGTTCTGGTTGCTGATTTCTTGAAGAATGAAACATTCTGTGAAGCAATTTGAATGTGGCATTTAAAAAGGAGGAGGGGTGGGGTGAGATTCCTACAGGGAACTTTGAAGATTGGGAGGAACAAAAGAATGATTTAGAACAAAGATGATGATGGTAGGAATTATATTAGAGGGAGGAAAGTAGAAACTGAGGGACCATGCCAATGTGAGTTATGAAAGGTGAGAGGGTTGGATGACCTATCCTTAACATAACCAGCAAATACTCTTATAATCAGAATTTCATGCTTCTCCTGCCTGAAGGAGTTAATCCATTTGTTGATAACAGATTTTGCTGATATTGTGTTCCACTTTAACATTATGTGCCGATAAAAGTTCCATTTGAAGCTGCATCTTCCACCGAAGTCTATTAGATTCATAGAGTCATACAGCACAGAAACAGGTCCTTTGGCCCACCATGTCTACCTAACTATACTAATCCCATTTCCAAGCACTTGGCCTGTAGCCCTCTATGCTGTAGTGTTTCAAGTGCTCAACTAAACACTTCTTAAATGTTGTGAGAGTCACTGCCTCCACCAGCCCCTCAGTTAGTATTCAGCTGTATTTCTGGGTGAAGAAAATACTTTCTCAGTCTCCTAGCCATTACCTGTATCCTCTGTTATAGGCACCTCTGCTAAAGGAAAATGTTCCTCCCTATCTACCCTCATAGTTTTGTATATTTTAGTCATGTGCCCTCTCAACCTTCTCCAAGGAAAACAAACCCAGCCTATCCAGTCCTTCCTCACAGCTGAATCACTCCATCCCAGGCAACACCAGGGTGAGTGTCCTCTGCACTCTCCCCAGTACAATCACATCCTTCCTAGAGTGTGGTGACCAGAACTGCACACAGTTCTTATGTTTGTTCTGTAATCACAGTTTACATGAAATAGTCACTCACAAGTGTCTCTGCTCACACCGATCCCTGGCTCACACTGATCCACGCTTCCTCGACTTGTCTCCTGCTGACCTGTTCTCTCACTTACCCCTAGGCCCATCTTCCCACTGACTGTGCTCCCAGTGACACTCTTCTACTTACATCTCCACCAGACTGATGCCCTGTGATTAACAAGCCTTCCCCTCCCTCTCTCATCACCACGTGTATAATTCAGCCTCCCTGCCATGGACATTGCCTTTGTTCTCTCGTCCCCTTTCCCTCCCTCTCATTCTGATGACAGGTCATTAACCTGAAACATTAGCTCTCTTTCTACAGATTCAACATTTTCTGATTTTATTCTAATTCACAGACATTGGCTAAGTTTGCCGCTGTTTACATTGACCCTTGTTCACACTGACCCCCCCCCCCCCCGCTCACACCAACCCCCCGCTCATACCGACCCTTCATACTTTGATACCTCCTCACACTTTAGCCTGCTCACACTTACCTTGGTCACACTGACATCTACTCATGTTGCCCCCTTTCATGTGGGCCATCACTCACACTGACGGTCACTGGTTACTGGTCACAGTCATTCTTGTGCACATGCATCCTGCCCCTTCCATCCTGCCCTCACTTCAGTAACGCACCCCCCCCCCTTTATTCCAACAGTCCCTCTTCAGTGTGACTGCCTCTTCATCCTGTCTCCCTCATCTACACTCTGACAAACTCCTTCACCCTGCCTGCTTCCATCTGACTCCCCCTCCTCTTCATCCTGACTCCATTGGTTTTCCCCTTCACCAACCCCCCCTTCACCCTGATTCTCCCTCTAATCCTTACCCTCCTCCTACCCCTCACTCTGGCTGCCCACCCACTTATCCTGGCCCTGGCTCGTTCTGACACCGGCCTGTACTGATGCCTGTTCATGCTAGCACCATTATTGCTGATAATTGGGATAATTTGGATTTTCAAATTTTCTTTTCCTTTAATATTTTGTGCTCATCAGAGTGTTGTGCAGGATATTAATATCAGGGAATGGGTCGAGCGAGGTTTGGTCATTGGTGGGATTCAGATTATTAGATTTGCACTGTGGAAAACTTTGGACCTTTGGGTAAGTGGACTAAGTATTGCTATGTTCACACACTTGTCAGGATCAAACCCCCTCATGGCAGGTATAGTATGGGTTAAAATCCCCACACTGTCCCATCAAACAGGAAAGTTGAGGCTAATTTTGGGCTTTCAACCCTGAGCCATGAGGAAATTGAATAAAACAGCCTAAACAAGTTTCATGTAGCAAGCAAGCATGAACCAGCAGAGCTTTAGCACATTAGTCTGGGTCAGACAAATCCCAACCATACAGATGCAAGGTCAATATCTAATCCACTGCTCCATCCAGTTCCGTTTCAACATCACTGCGTTTGCACAGTGGAGATAATTTGATAGTAATGGCCAGTACAACTGCTTTAAAGGTGAGTTAGCAACTCCTTTCTTGCGTCTGCATTTGAAGGCAGATTAGGTGACAGCTATGGGTTAGTCTCAGCACTTTTCCCTCTGGGTTATTGGTTTAAGACCCACCTTCGGGAGACCCGGGTAAATAACCCAGACTGATACTCTCGGGCCCTAATATCTTCAGATGCTCTTCTTTTTAGGCACTCTCTTGGGATTGAGGGTGACTTGCTTCTACTCTGTTTGTGGATTCTTAGGGCACAGATGAGGCCAGTGTGAGAAGCATGACCCTTCCCCAAATGGGGCAGGAGGTGCCTGATGGGACGGGCAAGAGGGGAGTTTGTGAGGTGGTGCACTCATTGTCAAATATAGATTGATGATACTGCTGTGATGGACTTAGGGATGTCTCGCTACCTTAAAAACATAGCCTTTGAAGACACAAATATAACTTGTTGGCGATTGCAATGAGTTCTCTATTCTTACTGCATTCTAGGTGGAGGAGTTTATCCTGAATCTTCAAAGGAATTGGCTTATGACTACTTAATGTCCACTATATCTGACACTCCTTATAAATGGAAACAGCCCCACATCTGCACAATAAAACATTGTTACAACCTTAAAAGTTGTTGTCGGGTCACTGATCAGCTTTTGCCAGTTACTGAGTGGAGCTCCTTTGTGTGAGACTAATGTGGAGAAAGAGCAGGGTAACGACCTTGTAGTTGAAGAAACAGCATCAACTCAATGATATGTGGTTCAAACCACTGTGCAGTTAAGGGCAAGTATTAAACGACAATCAAATTCAACATCTCAAACCAGCTGCCTGTCTCTCTCAGGCACAAAACATTCACTACAATGCGCAGGAAAGACGCAGAGAATGCATCAAAAATAAGTTTCAAAGCAACAGTTACAGTAAAAGGAATAGAAGAAGTATAACAAAAGATGAAATGCGTCCATGCAGCAGCAGCTTCAGAATTTGGTAATTTGTCGAGGCAACTTAGTAAACAATCAGACGGAGCTGGAATATAAACATAGCATGCGATAGACTAAAAGTGTTCAAATCTTAATCTCTTCTTTAGATAATAGCAATCACCGTCAGCCAAAAATCAATAGGTATTGTAAACATAAAAACATAGAATGGTGGAAATGCTCAGCAGGTCAGGCAAAAGCAGTACAGGGAAAAGCTGAACTAATGCTTCAGGTCAATGAAAGTTAGTGATGTTCAAAGAGAGGGGAGGTCAGGACTAAAGGAAAGGCCTGTGAATGGGGTAAGACAATAAGTGACAAAAGGGATGATGATGCAAGGCAAAAGGATTGGTAGCAGCACCAGTAACAAGGCAAAAACAGGTCTGGAGGAGGTGTAATTGGGAATAGCAGGATCATTCTTGAAGTCAATGTTGAAACCAGAAGGTCTACGTGAAAGATTATGTTGAGTTTGAGTGGAGCCATGCAGGAGATCAAGGACTGGAGTAGAAGTGGGGCAGAAAATTAAAGGAACACACGAACAGAGTTTGTGGTCACAAGTGTGTACTGAACATTGTCATCCAATTTGTATTACGATTACATCATAAGAATCAAATACAGTATTCTAGATTGCAAATACATGAAGTAAATCACAGCTTTCCCTGGAAGGAGCGTTTGGGCCTTGGACGACACAAAGTAGAAAGTGTTTCATCTCCTGCATATGCATGCTACAATATCTTGGAAAGGGAAGGGAAGGGGATGTTGGGATGATTGAAAAGTGGACCAGCTTGTCTCAGCATGAATAGCCCATTTGGATTGGAGAAAGAGGAGGGGAGGGGAAGATGTGTTTCATGGTAACCTCACACTGGAGAAGAAGGATGCTCCATTGATTGCATGGGAGGGAAGAATCAGAGATGGACCAGGTGAAGGCAAATGAAGAGTGGAAACTGGAAGGCAAGTTGATAAGAAGAATGCTGTTTGTGGATCTTGGGAGGGACTGCATCGATTGTTTCAGGTTTACAGCCTGTTCATCAGCTTCTGATGAAAGCCCTTTGATCTGAAAGCTTAACTCCACAGATTTTTTTGAACTGCTCAGCACTTCCAGTGTTTCTTGTTTTTATTTCATGCTTCCAGGAACAGTATTTTGATTCTGCACTTACCTAGTATTAAAAAATTGACAAATGTTAGCATATTATCTGTAATTCTTTTGCCTTCTAATATTTCTTTTGCTACACCTGTAAAACCCCTTTTAAATGCTTCCTTCATTGCAACAGAGACTACACCTCTTAATACTTGTGCAACAACTTGGAGAAAGGTCTAAAGATGCCATCATGTATAACCCAGAAAGGTTTTGCCACCAAGCTACATACTCATGAGCTGTAAAATAATTGGGATGTCTTGGGGTTGAGAAACGTGCTTTTTCCATCATCAGTCCTTCATTCGTTTAATGTTGAAATCACAAAATGACAATAATTTCAGCAATTAACTGAAAAGTGTATTCGGGTTTAATTTCTGGGATGTACGATTTAATTCAGATGGTAGTTCCCTAGTACATTAGTGAGAACAAAGGAACAACAGTAGGTCCGTTTGACCCCTCAATCGTGCTCTGCCATTCAATGATACCATGACTGATCTGATCTTGGCCTCATCTCTATTTTTCTGCCAAAGTCCCATAACCTTTAATTCCCCTATAGTCCAAGGTCCAATCCACATCATCCTTGAACATATTCAATGATTCAGCCTCCACAGAACTGTGGGACAGAGCGTTACAAAGATTCACAACCTTCTGAGAGAAAAAGTTCCTCCTTTCCTCAATGTTAAATGAATGATCCCTTGGTCTAAGACTGTGCTCCCCAGTTCTAGATTACCCCATTAGGGATAACATCCCCTCAGCTTCTATCCTGTGAAGCCCCTCAGAATAAGATTCTTATGACTCCAATGAAAATAGACCGAACCTGCTCACCCTTTCCTTCTTCATTCCAGAATCAACTTAGTGAACCTTCTGAAAATTGATAGATGGATGGATAGATAGATATAGATAGATAAATAAAATAAATAAACTGCCAAAGCATCTTTATCGCTCCTTAAATAAAGGAGATCAAAATCATACACATTACTCCGGGTGTGGTCTCACAAACACCCTACAAATTTGTAGGGAGACTTTCCTACTTTTATATACTGTACTATACCCTTTGCAATAACAACTAACATTCAATATGAAAATCAAGAAAGGACATATGGATGCCAGAAATCTGAAATAAAACCAGCAAATGCTGGAAATGCTGAGCAAACTGGGCACCATCTGTGGAGAGAGAAACCGTTAATGTTTCAAATCCAGAGCCGTTCATCGGAACCCACATTCTACTTGCCTTTCTAATTGCTTGCTGTATCACACACTAAGTCTGTGTTTCATGTATGAGGACATCTGGCAGCTTTCTGTAGTCTCTCTCCATTAGAACAATATTCTGTTTTTCTATTCTTCTCACCTCACATTTCCCCACATTATATTCCATCTACCAAATTTTTGCCGACTTACTTAACCTGTACACATCCTTTTACACACTCTGCAATCTCTTCACAACTTTCTTTCCAGCCTATCTTTGCATCATCAGCAAACCTGGCTTCAATACACTCAATCCATTCATCGAAGTCATAACATGGATTGTAAGTGGTTGAGGGCCCAGCACTGATCTTTGTGGTAACCAGTTAGGGAGGAAGGGAGGGAGGGTCTCAAGCAAGTTTTTTGCTCCTTAAGTACGGAGATGAAAATCATACATGTTACTCCAGGTGTGGTCTCACCAACACCCTGTGAAGTTGTAGGGAGGTAGGTTCTTGATCGGTTCTTGATTGGTAAGGGGGTTCGGGTTATGGGGAGAAGGCAGGAGAATGGAGCTGAAAAGAAAATCAGCCATGATTAAATGGTGGAACAGACTTGATGGGCAGAGTGGCCTAATTCTGCTTCTATATCTTATGGTCTTATGGTCGATTTATCCTGTCTCTGTTTCCATTAGTTGGCCAGTCCTCTGTCCATGTCATTTCCAATTCCATGAGCTCTTGTGTATTGCCCTGTTATGTGGCAGTTCATTGAATGGCTTCTGGAAGTCCAAATACATTGCAACTACTAATTTGCCTTTATCCACCCAGCTCAGTACATGTACAAAGAACTGAGTAGCAAATATTGTTTATTTTATAAAATTAGTGTGTAAGCCCCTCCATACCCCTCTCTTCCATTCTTCATCAAAGTTTGCTTTGTTCATGATCTTCCTTTTCTTCATTACATTTTAACAGGGATTACTTACTTGCAAGTTGTGAGGAACATGAGCCATAGCTAATTCCAATCTCAGAGAGACGGTTTCCAATTGTAACACCCTTTAAGCTAAGGGCAACAAATTCAACACAGGCCACACACTGAACATATGGCCTTCTTGATTAACATGGCTTCAGTCAATCTGAGCCAGCAATAATGTTATACAGACTCTATATTAAATGGAACTTTGTTCAAAGACAAACACGGGGAAAGATTTTTTCTCAGTATTGGTAGTATAACATGAGTCTCGAGGGTGACCTCCCTCTTCAAGCTTAATTTTTACTAATCTTCACTTTTTCCTTTGGCACCTCCTTGTGGCCCTGGGAGATTTGCAGCCACTCTACTTCTGCTTGATTCTGGATTGGCTGATGAGGCCAAAGTGGGATCCACAAATTCTGTCACAGGTGGAGCAGGTGCTGCTTAATGGGGACGGTGAATGGAAAGTGGTGTGTTCTTTCATCTTGCTTCCAAAGATTCCCAATAAAAAGAACTGAGGTTATCAAAGCTAGCCCAAATGTCTATCTCCATTTTGATTGGTTATGGACCAGACATTTCCATGGCTCAATGGGGATGCTACATTTTTTGTGAGGAGGCGTTGAGAACATCCATGAAGCAGTTTCCCTGCCCTCATGTTTGTCTCTTCCTGTGACAGAGCTCAGAGTAAAGTGCTATTTTTGGAGCCTAGTTTTGGACATAGCCACCTATTGAAATTCTGAGTGTAATTAAAGCTTCAATACTGGGGATGTTAGCCTGGAAGAGAATTCTGATGCTGATTCACTTATCCCACTAGTGGATTTGAAGGATTTTGTGGAGCCACTGTTTGTAGCACCTCTCCATTGCTTTGTGTCTGCTTAAGGTAATCCATGTCTCCAAAGCATCCAGGTAGGTAGAGATCACTGCTACCTGATGGACCATAAACTTAGTGCAAGGTTTGACCTCTTAATCTAATAGTCTCCATTGAGATCTTAGCTGGCAAACACCCAGGTTTTCTGAGCTATGTTCTTCAGTTCCTGTCCTCCTGATTCATACTGAATAAGCATTCACTATGAAATGAAACCCCCTTCCCCTTCTCGAGTGGAACTGGGGAGAGGAGTGCAATGTCATAAACATGTTGTGGTTAAATCACGCTGACTGATAGTGCACAGCTTCAAAGCGAAGAGATGGCTGTTCTCACAGACTTCCACACATGCACAGTAAAACATGGAAGTCCAAGACCTGAGCAAAGTATGACGCTGGCGCATCTAACTGCTCCCTCCATCGCTGGACCTGTGTTGAGCCCTGCATTGCAACAGTGATTGGCTAAGGGAAATTTCAGGATGTGCTTCACATCTGGCTCTCCTCTTTATACCAAGGTGGACAGGCAAGGAGTGGTTGTGGATAACATTAAGTGCTTGACTTAATATACTTTGTTTTAATGTTTTTGACTGCCTGAGGCCTATTTGCCACTTGGTCCATTTCACCTTGCTGAAAAGGTGCAGTGGCATGGGGGGGGGGGGGGTTGCATTTGGAGGTTGTTGTGGTTGGCTGCTCAGGCCTTCCATCTCTGGGCAAAGCAAATGTGGGGACTGTGGGAGGAAGGCCGGTTCCAGGATGGTCCAGCCCATGGTCCCACTCAGTCTTCCACCCCTCTGCAGTCCCCTGTGTGGAACTCTTCAACCCTTTACGCTTCCTTCCCATCCCTTGTGAGTTTTAAAACCCATCCAGTTATCAGGCAAAACATTCTCCACTTCACCTCTTCCCTCTTTTATAACTATGTATCGCTCTGTAGGCTGCAGTATATTTTCTTCTTTTTCATTGGTTTCCCGATGAAAAACAGGCAAAATATTACAAAGCCAGCTGGTGACTGAGGGTGAGCCCAGAAATTTTACTGCCATATCATGAGGTTCATTTTGCACTGGTCATTCCTGCTGGAACAATGTAGTCTCAGCAGGAGTTGACTGTGAAATGGAAATTGGCCTTTTACAGCCTCTACTTCCTGTAAAGAATGAAAGTGAGTGCCTTCATTTCACGAAGAATACCTCATAAATTGTAGAAAAGAATCAAAGTCTTTCAGTGAACAAATCTATCATCATACACTCCTATTGGAAAGAGTAACACAAAGCAGTGTGTACATGAATGGAGAATCTCAAACTGCAGTCTGTGCTGGTGTCTAACAGTTATAAGAGACCCTAATGAGAGTCGGCACCTTCAGGGGAGGGGGCTGATCCCCAATGAGAGTCAGCACCTTCAGGGGAGGGGGCTGATCCCCAGTGAGAGTCGGCACCTTCAGGGGAGGGGGCTGATCCCCAGTGAGAGTCGGTACCTTCAGGGGAGGGGGCTGATCCCCAGTGAGAGTCGGTACCTTCAGGTCATCCAGTTCAAATATCCATTCAAGCCTTTCCAAGTAATAGAAGGTTTTGGTACTTCACTAAATTTCAGCATTCAATATTGATGAATGGGACTATTCTTGTTTTTTATTTTTAGATCAAAAGGCTTTTTAATGGATTTGTTTAAAGCAGTGAGGACCAAGCCCCTGGAGCAGGAAGGTTCCAGGTTTGCACCCAATCTCTGGTAAGTTAGTTGATCTCGGGTGACGTGTTAATAAGGTTACTGCAGAATGGTCGTGACAGCTCTATGTGAGAAATAGGAAAATCACTCCTGATCTCTGTCGGACGATATGTTGCCAATTGCAAGTGTATGGATTTCAGGATTTCTGGGTGAAATAGCAGGAGTACAGACAGTAATGTGGAGCTGCTGGCCAATACCTTAGTAACAGAACAGTAAACTGGAGTGTCAGAGTAACTACACAACCATGCTTTGGGATTTAACTGGCCTATATTTGTATATAATAATGCAGATTTGAAATTTGCAATAGTTTCATTTAAACATCAACATTAATAGTCTGTGCTAGATGGTGATTGATAGACCATGGGAGATGCACTGAGAGCGATTGAATATAAGTGACCCCCAGAGAGTAGCACTGATTAAGGCTGGAGGTAGATCTGAGCTCAGACCCTGCCTGTTAGAATTCCCTGTGCTTGTATAAGGTGCAGTCTTCTTTACTTCTATAACCTCCTGCTTGGAAATATCATTCTTTGTTATTGCAGCTGTTATCACAGGGCTAAGTGCCATATTTATTTTCAAGATAATTTATCAGCCCCTTAAGATCCAGGTAACTGTTGACCTCTGACACACCCACTGAGTGTTGAATATTAGAAACAAAGAACATGATTTTGGTTCCCCTGATTGTAGTGAAACTTGACCAAAGTCAAAATTACCCTCACAGAGTCATAGAAGTGTATCACACAGGAGGCCATCAAGCCCATCTGTTTCAAATCTTCAAAAGAACAATCTAAAACTAACCCTCCTGCCCTGCTCGCTCCCCATTAACTTGCAACTTCCAACATTTCAAATATGAACTAATTTCCCATTGATTTTTGCCCTAGCTATTTTATGACCCAGTCTTCCATGTTCCAAAAAAGCTTTCCATAAAGAAGCTTCTCCTAACCTCTATCCTCATCCAGTGGTGATTCCTTGTCACTGACTTCCTAGCTAAAGAAAATAGACCAGAGGTCAGAGGAGCAATGTTTTTAAAATCAAACAAATAGTGATCTGAGAATTTGATGTAGGTGAAGTGATTTTAGCCAACAAAGCAACTTTGGGTGAAATGAGTAATAAACTTGAAATAGAAAGATAAATATTAAGTAGAAACAAGGTTAAATACGGAAGTACTATTTCTCAATGCACATTACATTCACACTAAGGTGAATGAATTAATGAAAATAGTTGGCTCCTGTAACCATTACAGAGAGGTGTTCCAGGCTGTCCAAGGTCGGAAAATAAATACTTCAGCTAGCTTGACATTTAGAAAAGATATGCAAAGTGTAAAAAAAAGAGAATGGACAAATTAATATTCATAATGGAGAAATTAGTCGGACCAGAATCCGATAAATTCCAAAGATCTAAGAGCCCAAACCCTAGGATTTATAATGAGGTGGTTGCAATAACAATGGATGATTCTAGAATTCCCTTGATTTTAGAATGGACCCAAGGATTGGAAGATAACAAATGTATCCCCACCACTCCAAAAAGGAGGAAGAGACAAAAATGGAAAGCAAAAGGGATGCAGATCAGTTGGGTGACTAAGCAGGAAGGTTGTAGTGTAGTCCAGCAGAGTAAGGGTAAAATTAGTTTACTTGGTCAAAAGAATAGAAAAACAGACTTTTTTTTAAGAAGGCGAGTGACTGCCTAAACTCTGTATTCAGAAGGATTTGGGTCTTGTCCACAAAATGTAGGAAGTTAACACTCAGGTGCCACCAGATGTTAGGAAGGCAAATGCCAGATCAACTGACCAGATGTGTGCCTGCCAATCACAGGTAAGTTACACCCACAACACTTGGCATTCTTCAATCAATCTGCTGAAGCCCCGACTGAGTTTGCCAGATGACCTGGTGGTGGACTCTGCACCTCTCCATGTTTTTGGGGGGATCATGTGACTGATGTTGTGAACACTGATGATGTCACAGCCTTCATTCTATGGGCCATTGACATGAAAAGCCTTGGTGACATTTTTTGGCTTTCCCCCTCCTTCTCCCCATCCACCCCTTAAAAAAGGAGGCAGCTGTGAATCAGTACCAAGGTTTCCATGTCAATTATCCAGCAGGAAGCAGAAATTTGAAAACAAAAGATATTGTATAAAAACTTATGTCCAGCTTTTGTCTTCACTTAATTCTTTGCTCAAAATGCCATTGCTTTATTAGCTGGTATTTTTTACAAACAGCTATATGAGCAATGTTAATCAAATTCACCACCCCACCCTCACCAGCACCAAGCTCCTCCGGACAGAGAGTGCAGAACTCGGGGTGACGGTGTCAGGATAAGGGATCAGCCCTTTGGAAGTAGAATGAGGAGGTTCTGAGCACACAGATCCCAGGACTAAGATCAATAGATTTTGAGCATAAAGGGGATCAAAATAATATGAAGTAGGTGAGAGTTGATATAGAAATTCAGCCATGATCTTACTGAGCAGGCTCAGTGGACTATATAGCCTACTCCTGCTCCTTTTCCCTATTATCTTTTGTTTACCATTCACTCTGCCCAAAACCTTCAAAATTTTTAAAACCTCTATTAAGTCTCCTCAGCCATCCAGCTCCAGTGAAAACCATCCTGGTAGCTTGAGTGACTCATTGTAGTTATAATTTCCCAGTCCTAGAAATGTTCTGGGAAATCTACATTGGTCTCTTACAGGTTTAATGTCCCTTCTATAATGGGGTGCCTAAAACAGTCTTTAATTTTGGTTTAACCAAAACTTTGTATAACATTATTATTTGTACTCATCCACATTCTTATTTTCATGGAATTCTGCACGTGAGGCCCCGGGTCTCTCTGCTTATCTTACTCTGCAGGTTTTCTTCTTGCTTGTTTTGTTAGAATGGCTCCCAGTACCTTCCCTAAACTATAATTTAATCATTGTGGTTTTCTGTCAAATTACCTGGGTGCCTGATGGTGACAGGAAGGGGCAGAGAGTACAAAACTGACAATAAATAAGTAGAGCAACGAAAAAGTACCGGAGGAACTCACCGGTCAGGCAGCATCTATGGAGGGAAATGGACAGTCGACGTTTCGGGTTGAGACCCTTCACCAGGACTGGAAAGAAAGAAGGCAGATAGCCGATATAAAGAGGTGGGGGAGGGATGGAGCTAGAGCTGGTGGGTGATAGGTGAATCCAGGTGAGGGGGGAAGATAGGCAGGTAGTGGGAGGAGGAGAGTGGGAATGATGTAAGAAGCTGGGACGTGACAGGTGGAAATAAATAAGTAGATGAGCCCAGAGATTACAAAAATAATAAAAAGCAAAATTAAAGGTTCGATATCTGAGTGCACTTAGCATTTCAAACAAAACAGATGAACCGATGGAGCAAATAGAAATAAATACGAACTGATAACTATTACAGTGACAAGGCTGAGGACAATACAGGCTGGGATCTGAATATTGAAAGGTACATGACAAGAAGTTCAGGAAGCTGGAAAAAGGTGGAGCGTGGCTCTGTTAATTAGTAAGAGTTTCTATAGATGTTTAAAATAAGAAAGAGTTAATAAAGGGAATGTTGGTCCTATAGAGAGTGAAGAATTAATAATAGAAACAAGAGATGAATTAAAAAAAGTATTTTGCATCAGTCTTCAGAAAAGAGGATACATAACATCCCAGAAATAGCTGGGAATTGGGAATTGGAAGGGAGGGAGGAATTCAGTAAAATTATAGTCTCTGGAGAAATCACATGAAGCGAATTGTTGGAGCTACAGGCTGACAAGTCTCTGGGTCCTGAAGTTCATCCTGTTAGAACCATGGAACCAGAAAACAGGCCATTCGGCCCTTCTAGTCTGTGCCGAAACATTATTCTGCTAGTCCCATTTACCTGCCCCCAGCCCATACCCCTCCAGACCTCTCTCGTCCATGTAGCTATCCAATTTACTCTTAAAAGTTAAGAGCGAGCCCGCATTTACCACATCAGCCTATTCCACACTCCCACCACTCTTTGAGTGAAGAAATTCCCTCTAATGTTCCCCCTAAACCTTTCCCCTTTCACCCTAAAGCCATGTCCTCTCGTACTTATCCCTCCTAATCTAGGTGGAAAGAGCCTACTTGCATTAACTCTGTCTATGCCCCTCATCGTTTTGTAAACCTCTGTCATATCCCCCCTCATTCTTCTCCGCTCCAAGGAATAAAGTCCTAAAATGCTCAATCTTTCCCTGTAACTCAACTCCTGAAGACCTGGCAACATTCTAGTAAATCTCCTCTGCACTCTTTCAATCTTACTGACATCCTTCCTGTAGTTCGGCGACCAGAACTGCACACAATATTCTAAATTTGGTCTCACCGATGACTTATACAACCTCACCAAAACATTCCAACTCCTATACTCAATACTTTGATTTATAAATGCCAGGATGCCAAAAGTCTTTTTTACAACCCTGTCTCCCTGTCTACCTGTGACTCTACTTTCAGGGAATTATGTATCTGAACTCCCAGATCCCTTTGTTCCTCCGCACTCCTCAGTGCCCTACCATTTACTCTGTATGTCCTCCCTTGATTTATCCTTCCAAAATGCAACACCTCACACTTGTCTGCATTAAATTCCATCTGCCATTTTCTGGACCATTTTTCCATTTGGTCCAGATCCCTCTGCAAGCTTTGAAAGCCTTCCTCGCTGTCCACTACACCTCCAATCTTAGTGACATCCACAAATTTACTAATCCAATTTACCACATTATCTTCTAGATCATTGATATATACAATGAACAACAGTGGCCCCAACACAGATCCCTGAGGCACACCACTAGTCACAGGCCTCCAGTCTGAGAAACAACCATCCACAACCACTCTCTGTCTTCTCCCACTCAGCCAATTTCGAATCCAGTTTACAACCTTTCCATGGATACCGATTGACTGAACCTTCTGAATTAATCTCCCATGTGGGACCTTGTCAAAGGCCTTACTAAAGTCCATGTAGACAACATCCACAGCCTTACCTTCATCTACTTTCTTAGTGACCTCCTCAAAAAACTCCACAAGATTTGTTAAACACGATCTACCACACACAAAGCCATGCTGACTATCCTTAATCAACCCTTGGCTGTCCAAATACTTATATGTCCTATCTCTCAGAACACCTTCCAATAATTTACCCACTACTGATGTCAGGCTCACTGGCCTGTAATTACCTGGTTTACTTTTCGAGCCATTTCTACCTTTGGAAATGTATAGCAAAACATAAACAGTTTTTATTTAACTATGAAGTTCAACATCACAGCCTGTATCAAAACATCCCAGAAGAGAGTTTCTCATAGTGTACGCCCAAGGTACATCAAAAGGATGCGAAAGATTTTCACTGTTGCCAATTGGTTGGTGATCTGGTGATTGAATAAAACCTCATCCATCCCCAGCTTTGTCAGCTGGGCTCAGTGGATGGAATCGGTTCAGCCCAACTCTAGGCATTTGAGCAGGCTGGCAATTCTGTTCAGCACTGAGGGAGTCCTGAACTGTTTATGGTGCCACGCTTTGGATGAGAAGTACTGTCTTTTACACCGAGGGCCTCATGTGTCCTCTCAGGTTGTGGAAAGGGTAAAATATCCCATGGCACGACCTTGAAGAAGAGTGCGGGATATCCAGAGTCCTGATCGGCATCTATTCCTTAAGCAACATCACCAAAAACATATAATTTGGTTATTTATCTCACTGCTGTGTGTAGGACGTAATTAACTCCTTAACTTCCCTACAGTACAAATGTGACCACAATTCAAAATTACTGCCTTAAGTGGATTGTTCGTTGGAATGTCTTGAGGTTAAAAAAGGCAGAAGATTTTTCTCCTCTTTCTCACATTTGCTGTTTCTTTTATTTCATTGGCTTTAACGGTATGAAAACCAGGCAGCTTTATAAAAGTCACATGTTAAAGTTTAAGGAAATCAGTCCGCAGAACATATCCCAACGTGGTTTGGGTTACTGGGAGAGAGGGTGGGGAAGCATCACCCCATAGTGGAAATGTTACCAGGGTTAGTTTAGAGTTTGGTGCATGGATTAGCAGATTATGGCATGCCATCTGAATCAGTGTAGCCACTGAGCCCTAGACATCCATAACACCTTTAGTGAGGGGGGTATGGATGAGATGGGCTGGCTGTTCTTATCAATGTCTCCCCGACACAAAAAAAACACTTCCTCAATTTTTTCTGGTCTCTATCCCTCATATTGAATTAGCACATCTAACATCCCAAAAGGAGTGGTATCACATTAGTTAATGAAGTGCATTTGACCAAATGCTTGGTTACAGAGGCGGGTTTTAAGGAGGTAGGAGAGAGTAGATATGCTGTGGGTTGGGAAGGAAGTTCTTAGAGTTTGGTAACTAAAGGCACACCCAACAACAGTGGAGGGGAGAAAGTCAGGGCAGGTCAGGAGGAACTCCTGAGCTGGGCTGCACGTTTTAAAAAAAGTTACAGAACAGAGAAGGGTAGGGCAGGGAGGAGTTTGATGATCGGAAGAACATTAAAATAATTCGTTGAATTAAGGTGAACACAATGAACCTGTCATTGCTGAAGTGGTAATTAGAGTTCTAAGTACATCAAAGGACCACAGTGCACATTGTAAGGGCCTCCCCACGAGGTACTGGGTCGGACAGTAACGGACTCCTCGACAGGAGGAGTGGGTTCACCCTCGGCATTCATTGGGTCCACGGCATCGGTTTGCGGAGGGTTTTGCGCGGTGAGAATGGTCCGATTTGTGTGAGGTCAGTAACGTTGCCATGACTCCCGTTGTTCAGCCCTCACCCATCTCATGTTCAGATTAGTTCCTGAGGCGGTGCTGCAAACCACTGCCCGGCGGGGTCATTACTGTCGCAATATCCCTCTGCAACAAGGTCTGAATCCCAACCAGAGGTCCCCTCTCCATCAAAAGAGTGATAACAAAAATCATCAAGGGACGCCCCCGATACACTGATGTATCTACAATACATGTCGAGCTGGAGAAATGATCCCAATTGACTGAGATATATATCTTGGCTCTCATCTTTTTTTTCCATACCGCATAATATATAAAAAGTCTGCACATTTCCAGGTAACTTTTCCTATTAACACTCCTCTCCGCGTATCGAAACTGTTGAAACATTACCAAATTACATAAAGAAAAACTTATATCCTTGCGGCCCTAAACTCCAGTGGTCTAACAAGGAGTCGTTGTCCAGTGAAACTTTCACCTAAGTGACAAAACTTTCACTTGCTACAGAATGTGAACTTCAACGAATAGAAACGCTGACCGGTGATTTACCTGTTGAATGAAGCAGTCCTGCCATCAGAATGAGGAGGGGGATCAAAGTTCTCAGTCTCCATCCCGTCACTGCCCGAGGGGCTTTGTCCATTTTGTGTCTCATGATGTCGATTTGTATTCAACAAGTTGTCCTCAAACCATGGGCGCCCCTCACTTAGAAAGGCAGGGGTCCATCGATCTCCGATAGATCTTTTCAATCCTTCAATTCTGACACAACAGCCAATCCGATCTCTCTTCCAAAATCGCGCCCCTGTGCTCGATCCCTCGTTAAACTGCAGTGAGTTTTCCTAGATTTTCGAGAGCTACGCGTCTTTTGCGTTCTTGCTCCGACTATGGAATCAATTTGGGCGTGAGGCTGGCACCGGGACTTGGCACTAGGTTGGTACTGTTATGGAGTGATTCAATGAGAAAGTTTCGCTCAGTCCCACCCTGGACAAAGAAACCTTCCAATGCTCTGGATACACAGCTCTTAACACAGTAACAAACAATGAGTCAACAAGTAAAGATATGCATTTAGTTTAAAGGATTAATATCTGTGCCCCGTTGACGCAGAATGAAAGAGAATACACAATCATTAATTAGGTCACTGGCTTTAAGCCAAGTGACGGACGCGGTCTTCAAGGTACTGAACAGTTTTAATAACCAAAACTGGGTTTAATCTTTGCCCGTTCAGCTTGTTTTATGCAGTTTCTCCCCGACTTTTGCTTCCGAGCATTTGCATCGAAAATAGTTTCCAACAAGTGTATCTCGAAGTCTTCTCTTACTTTAAGGGCATGGTCTATTCAATTCATTAAATCGGCGCAGGAAGGAATTAAGTGGGAGTGCATTCATAAAACATCACCCCAGTATCCCCCACATTCAAGAATTGTTATCACTGTTCGTTGTCCCCCAGTCCAGCTCCGTGTTTCACACAAAGTGATGCCGTTACAAAAAGCGTGTTTATCAACAATGGGAAGGTTGCAGCTTCATAGTGGGAGAGAGAAGTGAATTCAGACGGTCCAGCAGACATTGAACATGGTTGTCCTAGAGCGACACTGGCGCATGGCTGCAGGATTTACAAATCCCAGACCTTATAGCTGCAGAAAGTCTAAGTTGACACATTTCCCCTCCAATAACTTTTACTTGGGCCATGGTGAGAAACTATGTCGGTAGATGCAGGTCGATGGGGGAGACCAGAACCAAGCGCAGAGAGAGGAAAGGATTGGCGGGGAGGTCAGGATCTGGGGTGGCAGATCTTTGAGTAAAGAGGCAAAAATTATCTGGACAATTACTGTCAGAAGAGAATGAAAAGTGAAGGGATTTTTCAGCAATCTTTCCCGGGAAAGGAGAACGAAGCACAAGTTCTGACCGCACAAGTGTTAAAGGGGACGAGAAAGGCCCCAAAATAAATACAAGCAAAGATAACTGAGAAGATGCAAGAAGCAAATACAGAAGGACAGTTAAGTAATTAGTGAGTTAGCAAAGGGGAGAGACAAATCCCGAAGAGAATTTTAAACTCCCTAGTACCAGAACGATGGAGGAAGTGAGAAGTGAGTCCGCTGACGGACAAACTGGCCAACAGGTGCAACTGATCGGGCAGATGTACTCGGCATTTTATAAAAAGAATTCACAAAGGGATGGTGAGGGGTCGGAGCAAATGCGCCAAAGTAACCACTCAAACACCGTGTAATGCAGGTGCTGGAAGCATTGAAGATCCGACTGGATTCTGGGCCAGTTGAGGTCCGCCAACGGAAGGAGGGTGCGAAGCTTTGGCGCACTGTGCCCCGCACAAGCAGCACTCACATCTCACTGGATAGCTCGCCTTCTGTTCTCTTTCTCCAGTGTCCCTCTTCCCCTAAGTAGTTATTCTAGCTGCTTCCTTTACATTTGTGGCGTCGTATTCTACATTCAAACTGGTTAAAGAAATTTTTCTGAATATTATTTCAGTGATGTGTATGTTTCATGGTCTGGGACCAACCCCTGTAACAAGTGAAAATATTTCCTTTGTGTCTACCCCATGAAACTTCTAGAGGAAACCGTTGCGGAAAGTTTAGTCTTTCCTGACAGTTAAAACTTCTTAGTTCTGGCATCATTCATCCAATTATTTTGTACCTTCTCTTTAATATTGTTTATGTAGTGTGAAGAAGTGGGTCGGGGGCTTTGTGAATTTATCCGAGGTTCAATCCGAGGTTAATGAAGCAGTCTAAAAATCTCGTAGCACACGTTTTAAGTGCTACATGATTTATTTCCAATTTAAAATTGTTTGTGAAGCACAATGGGCAAACTGAAGTGTCCCTTGCACATCATGAATGCTTTAACCAGGCTTTCTGTGCACATGCAGAGGACATGAAGTACAACTGGGCGATGTCAATCCATGTGCAATAACTTCTGAGTGTTCCTCTGTGACACTGGATTACACATATGTAATTAGTACTCAGAGTGGACCATGCAAAGGAAAGTGGGTCTTAACAGCAGATTTACGCCCTGCAACTGTGCTATTTAAAGGGATTATCAACTGCTTGTATGTTTGCTGTGGACTCAGTCATACGTCAACACACTTAATTCATGGGCAAAGAACTGCAGTTGAAAGATTTTGCCTGAGTCTCGATAAGCACCAACCTTGAGTTTGCCTCTTTTACCTACTAAAATTTAGTAGTGACCCTGCGGGAACCCAAGATCAGGAGGGGGAGGTCACAAAGGCAAGAGCAACTTGTCAAAAGAGCCCGTGAGAGGAAGGGAAAGCTGCCTGGTTGTGAGAGCCTGTCTTTCAAGAGGCTTCCAGGAGCCACTCTCTTACCTGCAGCTCTCTGAGGAGGAATGCACCTGAGTTACCAGCAGTGACAACAGAGATCTGCCTCCTCCTGCAGCAGAACCTGAATTGCACTGCCTGAGGGCTTGAGGATCACAGGTGGTGCAGTGGTGCCACTGCCTCACAGAACCAGAGACTCAGGTTCAATCCTGACCTTGGGTGCTGTCTGTGTGGAGCTTGCACATTGTCCCTGTGACCACATGATTTTCTTTAGGTGCTCTGGTTTCCTCCCACATCCCAAAGATGTGTGGGTTGGTAGGTTAACTGGCCACTGCAAATCACCCCTAGTCTGTAGGTGAGTGGTAGAATCTGGGGGGAGTTGATGGGAATGTTGGGAGAATAACAGGGGATCAGTGTAGGTGGGTGGTTGATGGTCAGTGTAGACTTGGTGGGCTAAAGGGCCTGTTTCTGTGCTGTATCTCTCTCTGAGTCAATGATGGTAGGGCTCTGAGGTGTGTGGTAGACCAAAGGGACCTGGGAATACAGATCCATAGTTCCTTGAAAGTGGTGTCACAGGTAGATAGGGTCATAAAGAGAGCTTTTGGCAGTTTGGCCTTCATAAATCAGGGCACTGAGTACAGGAGTTGGGATGTTATATTGAAGTTGTACAAGGCGTTGGTGAGGCCGAATTTGGAGTATTGTGTGCAGTTCTGGTCACCTACCTACAGGAAAGGTATCAATAAGCTTGAAAGAGTGCAGAGAAAATTTACAAGGAGGTTGCTGGGACTTGAGGACCTGAGTTATAGGGAAAGGTTGAATAGGTTAGGACTTTATTTCCTGGAGTGCAGGAGAGTGAGAGGAGATCTTATACAAAATTATGAGAGGTATAGATAGGGTGAATGCATACAGGCACCCCCCCCCCCCCCCACCAGGTTGGGTGAAACTAGAACTAGAGGTCATAGGTTTAGGGTAAAAGGTGAAATATCTAAGGGGAATCTGAGGGGGAACTTCAGAGTGTAGAACGAGCTGCCAGCAGAAGTGGTGGATGCGGGTTCAATTGTAACACTTAAGAGAGGTTTGGATAGGTACATGGTTGGGAGGGATTTGGGGGGATATGGTCTGGGTGCAGGTAGATGGCACTAGGCAGAAGATCAGGTCAGCATGGACTAGATGGGCTGAAGGGCCTGTTTCTGTGCTGTAGTTCTCTATGACTCTATGCCTATCATTGTCAGCCTGAATTTCTGGATCATTCCAGACAGCAATTGATAAATATCACATATATCAGTTTGCAGTTCACTGTTGAAAGTGGAAAGTCACAGATACTCTCTGCTCGAGGAGAGGGCACAGCTGGTAAAACTGCTATCTCACAGTTCTGGCAACCCAGGTTCAATCCTGACCTCCAGTGACATTTGTGTGGAGTCTATGCACTCTCCCTGTAACCACATGGGTTTCCTCCGGGTGCTCCAATTTCCTTCCACGTCTCAAAGACGTGCAGGTTGGGAGGTTAATTGGCCACTGTAAATTTCCCCTGGTGTGTGTGTGGTAGAATCTGGGGGAGTTAATGGGAATATGGGGAGAATAGATTACAGGGAAAATTAGTGGGGTAGTGGGATTGTTTTGTGAGCTGGCATAGGCTCATTGGGCCAAAATGGCCTCCTTCTGTGTGGTAAGGATTCAAAACTCACTCCCTAAAAGGTGCTGGAGGCAGAAACCCTCATCGCATTTAAGAATTGATGGGTGTGCGCTTGCAGCACTGTGGGGTGTAAGGCCAAAGACCTAGGACTGGAAGGTGGGATTGGGCTGAAAAGTTCTTTTTCATACTAGCACAGACATAATGGGCTTAATGGCCTCCTTCTGTGACATAAGTTTTATTTGACTTTTGTCATTACAGTGAAGCTTCAAGGGGGAAAATAACGTATGAAATCACATAGTTACAAAAATGAAGGCTTTCTGTTACAGATTTCTATGGAAATAAAAATTACAACATATATTCACACATCTGGCTTAAGTAGATCAAGATGTAGTGTTATGATTTGTTAGTGACCTTAGACTAATGGTAATAGAACCACGAGGCTAGAATCCACCATGCCAGTTTGAGTTTTAAAAGTTCCTGGTTAAATATTGATGCCACTAAATTTCACCAAAAAGTTATGGGATCTTTGTAAAAACCTTGTCATTTTACTAAGGATATTTATGGGAAGAACTGGCCCTTCTTATTTGCCTGGTGCATATGTGCCTCCAGTCTTACTCCAACATGATTGACTCTTAAGTGTCCCTGAATTGAGTTTGTAAGCCAGCAGTTGCAGCAAACGGAGTAAATGCTTTCTCAGTGACACCCATATCCCAGGACGTTAAGCTTCAGATCTGGAGAATTCAGCAACTTTTTTTCAAGGCTTTGGACACCAGTTGATAATAATTTTGTTCACAAATTGCGAGCATGTGTTTCTGGAACAATTTGACAACATGGATAGCCGAGCAGCCTGTGCATTGTGCTGCACACTGAAACGATGCAGAATAGTGCCAGGAAGCTATGTCAATACTGGTGCAACACTAATTTGATAGCAGACCTGTCAGCTATCTTGATCCAGCTGAAGCCAGGTATCAATCACATCACACTGGTGCTTGACAGCAGGTCGAACTCCCCATCCCAACAGTCAGCAGTACTTACAGATGCCCATGTATACCTTATTGAATGGCAATGTTTTCAGAGACCCTGCTTCTCCATTGAGGTGGCTGAGCTGGTGCTATACGGGTAACCACTGCACTTTCACATGCTCCAGATCACATTTCCCTCATTTAATTATTACATTTTTCCCAAAATGTACCATCTTACATTTTTTAATTTTATTGGTCACTTTTTTGTGCATTTCATTAATTCATTTTTGTTACTTTTGTGACGTGGATATGGTTGGCAAAACTGGCATTCATTGTATAACATGAATTGGCCTCAGCCTTTGCCCTTGTGGTGATGTGAATAAAGTGAATGAATGCCTCTAGTGATAAGACAAGCCAATTCAAGAGTCTGGTTTTAGCAGGCACTTTGAGTCCTTTACCAAAACTGGGCTTGTCTGGAGGTTCCTGGGCACAGCACCAGAGGTCCTGTTGAAAGAGGTCCAGGGTTGGTAGGTTCTGCATGGCAGTGGATACTCAGCCACCCTGCCTAGCAGGAAATTTAATTGTCAGTTGGCTCACCAGTTCTCCAGGCAGCCATTCCTAGTGCTGACTTGAACTCTTCTTACCAAGATGGTGTCTTGTCCTAAACACAGGCAAAACCAACCTTGCAGCTTGTCTCCATCTTGAGCATCTAAAGTATGTGAGCAAATTCCCTGTGACACATAGGGGTGAATTTTGGTGGCATTGCTCCTGATCTTCCATGAGAGGCTACAGAAGCTCCAAGACTATGGTGTTAGATGCCTCTTTTCCAGAGGATTTTTCCATCCTTTGAGGATTCACACCCTTCACCTTTAAACCTAGTTTTACATCCATCTAGGTTCAAAGTCTCAGCTATTGCAAAATAATTGTGAGACCTTTTTCATCCTGTTCCTTGTGGGCTCTGGAACAAACCTTGATAATTGAAAGTTAATCAACTATCTCACTGAGCCCAGGAAAGTTTGTGTGGAAAAAACTAGTGGTTCTACCCAAAGCCGGGGCAATGTGGAAGGAGGATTTATCTGCAACTCACCTCTGGTGCACTTTCCCTGTATGCCAAGCATGGGAAGTATTCCACTCCCTGGGATGACCATCCTTATTCTTGAAGAATAAAACATTTACAAATAACCTGGTTTTAGAAATAAAAGCTCCGGGTTGGCTCTGAACTGACCTTTAACACCTGGTGTGGATTTTGGTGTTGACACAAAAGAGCTTGTGGTTCCAACACAAGGGGTGAGAAAACTGCCACTTAGAATGTTCTATTTTGATGATCAGGGAGTATGCGTTACAGCAGTTCCCACATTAATGATGGCTACTTTCCACAAGAACAAATAATGTCTGTTGGCACTAAAGGTAAGTCACTGTCGGTTAGAAAGTGATTTAAATCCTCAGCGACACTTTTAATTCTGACAACTTTGAAGAGACTGGATTGTGACTTATTGTTTTTGACAGAATCAATGTGATTAAATCTGATTTTAAGTTCTGGCCTGCCATCTCATGTTAGATTTGTATGTTTATCTATGGTGGTGTTGGTCTGGTTTCTAATCATATTAACAATCATAAATCAACAGTAAATAATTTGTTTACTGCTCTAAATAGCTCCTGGCATGTTTACTTTCAATATTAGAGCAGAGTTTATGATAACGTCAGCAAGATGTTACCCCACAGAATCAGATGCATCAGTATTCTTCATCCCCAGAAACATTCACAATGATGGCCCTATGTTAGTATCACAGTGGCTTTTCAGGTTTATTCAGGCCCACAAACCTCCAACTTCGATGTTGCACTTGGTTCCATGGTCCATGGTTATGTGTTTTTTTATTGTTTTTTATTGTGTTTTTTTATCGAAAATCTTAATGGTTTTGATGAATTTTAATGATCTACTAGGCAAAGACATGATATAGTCATATGCCTCATCTCTGTTACACCATCTTGCACCTTATCCTGTTCCAACTCATTGTTTTCACAAACCTTCCCGACCCGGCCCAACCCATTTACACCAGACCTCTCCATCAAAATAACTCTGGGTCTTCCCCATCTCTACCTCAGCTCAGCTGGGGAAGAGCTGGATTTGGAGAATCTCCTTACTGCTGAAACAAATCCATTGGCTGCCAGTGAAAGTTTGAGATAGTCAGTGGGCCAGGAATGGGAATTTGAAAACCAAATTGTGTGTTGTGATTGATTGCATGGAACATCGGAATAAAAGAGATTTCTGCCCTTTGAACATATTCAGCTGTTTACTTAGATCAAAATTATACCTGATTGGTACTGTACCCCTTAATATTCCTGCCCAAGAAAAAGCTGTCAATTTCAGTTTTAATTCTTTATTGCTCCTCACTGCCCAGCCAGTTTCACGGCTCTTTGAGGCAGATCCAGGTTGTCATTAATCTTTTTATGAAGAAATGCTTCCTCCTGTGAACCCTCCCAAAGATTCTTCCCTCCTGAGAAGATAGTTTCTCTTTATCTACTTCAACCACTCTTTAAATCATCTCAAGCAGCTCAATTGAGTGATTCTATAATTTTTTTTGTATTTGGGAAAGTACAGAGAGATCATTAGAGATTAAACTATGGTAAATGAGATAGATCAGGCATTCCCCAAGCAGGTTGGATGAGGTAGTTTGGCTTGCTGCTGTGGGAGGGGAAGTGACGGGGAGATGGGGATGGACTGGAGAGGTAAAGGGGCTGGGCGAGTCTAAGGGAGACTTGGGCCTGCAGCAATGGGTGGAGTAGGATAAAGCATCAAGAATGGTAGAGGGCAAAAAGAGGGGTAAGAAAAGTAGAAGAAAGGGGTGGCTAATGGAGAAGGGTATGGGATCATAGGATCTTACAGCACAGGAGGCAACCATTCAGCTCCGTACTGGCCCTTTGGGAAGAGCTAATCAATTAAGTGTGAGTCCGTTCCTTACCCATTCTCTGCAAAAAATTTTTCCTTTCAATTATTTATCAAAACCCCTTTCAACAGATGTTATTGAATCTGCTTCCAGCATTCATTCGGGCGAAACATTTTAAGTCATTCACAATTTACTGCAGAAATAAACCTGCTCATGTCCACCCGGTTTTTTCAGTCATTTCTAATCTGCCTTCTTTGGTTACCAACCATGTTGCATGTTATTTATTCTATCCAATTCCATAATAATTTTGAATCTCTATCAAATAATCATCTCTCTGCTCTCAGACAGCCAATACCAGATTTTTCCACGGGACTTTTGTACATTGATTATTTTATAATCTGAAATGTTCAAGGTGCGTTTTAATTGCAGACACAGTGTGATGGAGATTGATTTCAGTTTAAACCAGAATGAAACAAGTTTGCATATTTTTTCTTCCAATTTACTGAAAGCCAGTACTTGCACACGAACCTTAAACCTTAAGAGATGCCGAGCTCTTTTTCCGTCGCCTCCCCCTCCATACCTTCTTCTTCAGTAAGAAGTCCTCTCCCCCTTCTAATGACCTGTTCTCCTGCCTCCAGCCCTCTTCTTCCACCTGGACTCCCCCACTGGGCCTGTTACCTTCCCTGGACCTATTCATAGCAAACTGTTGGTGCAACATCAGTGGTCTTGACTTTTCTGCCCCCCTCACCTACTCCAACCTCACCCTTTCTGAACGCTCTGCTCACCACTCCTTCTGCGCCAACACTGACATTGTCATCAAACCAGCCGACAAAGGTGGTACCGTGATAGTCTGGCGTACTGACCTCTACCTTGCAGAGGCCAGACACCAACTCTTGGACACTTCCTCCTACCTACCCCTGAACCATGACCCCACCAAGGGCCACCAGGACATTATCTCTGCACCATCACTGACCTCATCACCTCGGGAGATCTCCCCCCCTACAGCTACCAACTTGATAGTCCTCCAACCTAGGACTGCCCACTTCTATCTCCTCCCCAAAATCCACAAGAAGGACTGTCCCGGCAAACCTATTGTCTCTGCATGCTCTTGCCCCATGGAACTCGTGTCCTTGTACCTGAACACTATCCTGTTCCCCCGGACCAATCCTTTCCCACCTACGTCCGTGACACATCACATGCTCTCCAACTCTTCCATAGCTTTAAGTTCTTTGGCACACACAACCTCATCTTCATCATGGATGGCCAGTCCCTATATATCTCCATTCCCCATCATGACAGCCTCACTGCCCTCTGCTTCTTTCTTGACCAGAGACAGAACCAGTCCCCTTCCACTAACACTCTCCTCCGCGTGGCTGAACTTGTCCTCACCCTAAACAACTTCACTTTCAATTCCTCTCACTTCCTACAGACCAAGGGCACTCGCATGGGCACTTGCATGGGCCCCAGCTATGCCTGCCTCTTCGTTGGCTATGTTGAACAGTCTCTGTTCCAAGCCTACTCTGGCCCCATCGCTCAACTCTTTCTCTGCTATATCGACGACAGCATCAGTGCCATCTCTTGTACCCGTGTGGAACTCGACAGTTTCGTAAATTTCGCCACAAATTTTCACCCTGCTCTCCAACTCATTTGGACTAGCTCTGACACTCCTTCTTCGATCTTTCCATCTTCATCTCAAGAGATTCCTTATCCACCGACATCTTCTACAAACCCACTGACGTCCACAGCTTCCTTGATTACAGCTCCCTCCACCCTGTCTCTTGCAAGGACGCTATCCCTTTTTCTCAATTTCTCCACATCTGCTGCATGTGCTCCCATGATGAGGCTTTCCACTCCAGGACATCCGAGATGTCCACCTTCTTTTCTTACTGGGGCTTCCCCCTGACTGTGGTCGAGTGAGCTCGTACCTGCATCTCTGCCATTTCCCCCACCTCTGCTCTCAGCCCCACCCCTCCCAGACCCAACAGGGATAGGGTACCCCTTGTCCTCACATTTCATCCCACCAGCCTACGTATCCAACACATCATTCTCCACCACTTCTGCCATCTCCAATGGGACCCCACTACCAAGCATAGCTTCCCCTCCCCACTCCTTTCTGCCTTACGCAAGGACCGCTCTCTCCGTGACTCCCTAGTTAACTGCTCCCCCATCCATCCTGCTCCCACCCCAGGGATTTTCCATTGCCCCCACCATAGGTGTAACACCTGCCCCTACACCACCTCCATGCAGGAACCCAAACAGTCCTTTCAGGTGACACAGAGATTCACCTGCACCTCCTTTAATATCATCTACTGCATTCAGTGCTCCAAGTGTGGCCACCTCTACATTGGTGAGAACAAACACAGACTAGGTGACCGTTTTGCTGAATACCTGCGCTCCGTCTGTAACTGTGATCTGCATCTCCCCACTGCCAATCACTTCAACTCCCCCTCCCACGCTATCACACTGCCAGGATAATTCCAAGTGCAAACTGGAGGAACAGCACCTCATTTTCCGTGTTGGAACCTTGAACATTGAATTCTCCCACTTTAAGTAATCCCACCCCCGCTTCCCCACACGCCCCCCAACCATATTTCTTCTATTCTTCCCTTTCCTAGACTATCTCTCTTTTATCTACCCCTTTTTTTCTCTCCTTACCTTTGACCCATCCCCCAATAGATCTGCTCTCCCCTCGTCCCCCCCACCTGCCTATCACTATCTCTTACTTGCACCTATCACCACTTTGTGCCCACCCCGCCTCCCCTCTTTTGTCCACCTATCACTGCTCTGCTTTTCCCTCCTATATATTGGGCTTCCCCTTTTCCTATCTTCAGAAGAGTCCTGACCTGAAATGTTAACTGCCTGCTTTTCTCCACGGATGCTGCCTGGCCTGCTGAGTTCCTCCAGCATCATCGTGTTTTTAACCTCAAACCTGTTCTCACCTGATGCTCCACAGAATTGCTTTCCAGCTGGGGTCATTGGTCAGTGATCGGGAGCAGAACCTTGGCTGACTTCTCTCATACTTACCCAAGGATGCAATGAACAGTTTCAACTTGTCCTGAACAGTGGAACCAGAGATTTTATGCAACACTTGAAGGTGTTGGACAAGACCTCAAGCTAACCTGAAGCAAAATTTCAATGAATGGGTGAGTGGCCAATAACAGGACAAGGGAGATGGTGGAAGCAATTAGGATGCATTCATTCAAAGAGAAATGAGTTGGCTTTCTTTCAGAAAATAACATTTGGGAAATGATGTATAAATAATCTAAGACACAACATGTGGTGTTGGGAGGAGCAAGCAGGTGAATTTGGATCTATCATTGATGGTTTTCCCTCCTTCACACCTGTGTGGATGGTAGAGTTTGGTTTTGATTGATTGTTATGACTGGTCGAGATCCCCTTCTCTGTCATACCATGTGACAGGTAGAAAGTGAAATATGATGGGCATTTTAACTTCTTTTGTCCAATGATTCCTTTTGTCTATGCCCCAAGCAAACTGGCAATGTAGTAGAGGGTAAGGAACTGAACTCGAAACTACCTGCGTAGTTGATATGGGTTACAGTCTTCAGGCTATACAATCACCTGACAACCTGAGGCATTCTGCAGTGTAATTTCTGGGCTATGACTAAATTAATCTGGAAACCTAAATTATCATCTAAATCTAGGTGTGGCAAAAACCAACAGTGAAGCTGGGCAAAGCCAAGTGAAAACAAGGTGCCTAATCCAGTGACTGTCATTCAACAGTATTTGTGGGTAGGACCAAATTCTAAAGAGCCATTGCATTAAGGTACAGCCTCAATGCCTAGAAAGCATGGCAGAACATTCCAGTAAACAGTTCTTATTCATAACACAAATATAATGAAACATTTTCATTTACAATATGGATACAGATGGGGAATTGATTTCAGAAGTCCCTTATTTACCAAGTACAAACATGGGTCATTGTGTGGGCACCTATCATTGAGCAAGGTATAACTGGGATGCTGTAGGTGGGACATGTTTTTATGTATCATCAAGCTTTTCCTGCAGTTGTTTATGTACTCATATCAACAGAAGCTAAAGCAACAGTGCTCTGCATGTGTGTATTTTGTATGCACAGTAAAGTGATACCACACTGAGGAATGTACAAGAAATCTATATATTCTATTGGGCAGTGAAGGGTGCAGGCAGGCCACATGCTCATGTGACTGAACATTTATTGATTCGTGTCAGCCTTCTCCAGGCTCCAATCTCTCACTCTCACTGTGATTGTATATGCAGTGGTCCTAAACTTCCCCTCTTTTTCCTTTCAACAGGGTGTGGGGGGGGGGGGGGTTATATTTGCTGACTTTAGGAGGAACATGCTCACGAGTTTTTAAAGCTAAGCACTGAATGTGTGCATGCCCCTCAACAACCTTGCAGCATGCATGTTTTAAGGTGAATGTTGCGGTGCAGAGGGGACATGCTGTGTTTCTGCCTCCTCCATCCCCACCGCCATTGTACATAGTCTGGAGTTTCAAATCATCCAACTCACTTTATCTCTGTCACTATTGAAATCAAATAGCAATGGCTTACAAATTCAGGTACATTTACCTAATGTTTGGATATTGAACAAATGTAAACCATGCCAAATAAATATTGGACATGATGTTGACACAAGAGATTCTGCAGATGCTGGAACCTGGAACAACACACAAAATGCTGGAGGAACTCAGCAGGTCAGGCAGCACCTATGGAGGGAAATAAACAGTCAACGTTTTAGGTCGAGACCCTTCATCAGGACTGGAAAGGAAGAGGGTAGAAGCCAGAATAGGAAGGTCAGGGGAGGGGGAGGAGCACAGGCTGGCAGGTGAATAGGTGAGTCCAGCTGAGAGGTAGGTGGGTGGGGGAGGGGGGACGTGCAATAAGCTGAGAGGTGATAGGTAGAAGAGGCAAAGGACTGAAGAAGGAATCCGGTGGGAGAGGGCAGTGGGCCAGGGAATAAAGGGAAGGAGGTGGGGAATGGACGGGCAGGTCATGAGGGTGGGGGAGGAGAAAGAGAAGGGGTGAGTGGGCCACAGGAATGATAGAAAACAAAGGGAAGAGAGAAAAAAGGGAGAGGAGGAAGAGGGGAGGGGTTACCGGAAGTTAGAGAAATTGATGTTGAGGCTGTCAGGTTGAGACTACCAATGTGGAATAGGTTGTTCCTCCAACCTGTTGTCTGGCCCCTCCCTACCCTGTCCCTACACCTCCTCCCTCACCACCTTTCCAGGTGAGACACCGCTTCACCCGTGAATCCGAGAGTGTCGTTTATTGCATCCGGTGCTCCCAGTGCGGCCTCCTCTACATCAGTGAGACGCAGATTGGGTGACCGCTTCCTGAGCACCTTTGCTCCATCCGCCGCAACAGCCAGGACCTCCCAGTGGGCAGCCTCTTCAATTCCACATCCCACACCCGTACTGGCGTGTCTATCCATGGCCTCCTCTACTGCCACGTTCAGGCCAGATGCTGAGCCCTCTTCTTTTTTCCCCTTCCCTTTGTTTTCCTTCATTCCTGTGGCCCCTCACCTTCTCTCTCCCGCCCCCCACCCCATGACCTGCCCATCCATTCCCCACCTCATTCCCTTTATTCCATGGTCTACTGCCCCCTCCTACCAGATTCCTTCTTCTTCAGCCCTTTGCCTCTTCTACCCATCACCTCTCAGCTTCTTGCATCACTCCTTTTCATCCCCCTTCCCCCTCTCAGCTGGACTCACCTATCACCTGCCAGCCTGTGCTCCTCCCCCTTCCCTGAACTTCTTATTCTGGCTTCCACCCTCTTCCTTTCCAGTCCTGATGAAGGGTCTCGACCTAAAATGTTGACTGTTTATTTCCCTCCATAGATGCTGCCTGACCTGCTGAGTTCCTCCAACATTTTGTGTGTGTTGGACATAATGCGACTAAACTAGACAAATAATGGCCCCACAGTGCGCCAGCTGATACGTGGAACAGGCAATGAATTTCATTGAAGGACCTTTAACAACAGGCATAGTTGTTAAAGGTCCTTCAATGAAATTCAGACAGGTTGAAGATACTGCTGTGACACTGCACCTGACAGCTAAGTTACATTTAGATTTACTTTGTAAAATCTGTGCAGAGCCAGAAAGAGCTGGCACCTGGTTTGGAAGTAGGTGGGCGATGGAGAAAGTGGATACAGACTTCCGTGGATCCCAGAACAGTCTCCAGGTCTTGGAAGGCAGCAAATGTAACCCCACTGTTTGAGAAAGGAAGGAGAAAGAAAACGTAGATTTATGGACCACTTTGCCAGAAATCAGTAATCGGGAAAATGGTGGAAATGATTATGCAAGTGGTAATGGGCCACCTGGAAAATGATAATCGGGTGTGGTAGAGTCAATGAGGATTTATGAAAGGGAAATCACAGCTGTCAACCCTGTTGAAATTGTTTTGAGGTTATAACCAAGAGAATAGAGAAGAGGGGACCAGTAGATGTGGTGTCGTTCACCTTCAGAAGACTGATCAATGAGGTGTCACACAAGAAATTATTCAACAAAATTAGAGTGCAAGGTATTGTGGACAATATACTGCCATGAATTAATGAGTGGTTGAAGGTGTGTAGAATATCCAGGTTTGCTGATGATACAAAGCTGGGTGGTAATTTGGAGGCATGAGGGGGGTGCAGAGGGGTTTCAGAGGGATAGTTAAAGTCGAGATGAATGGACAAGGACATGGCAAGTGGAATACAGTAGAAAAAATAGAGAAGCCAAGTATTCTAAAATAGTGAGAGCTTGACTGGGATTGGTGTCCACAGGGCACTAAGTGTTCTTGTACACAAATCACTGAAAGTTAAAATGTAGGTTCTGCAAAAAAATTAGGAAGGCAAATTATATGTTGGCCTTTATTACAAGAGGAATTGAGTAAAAAAGTTAGAGATTCCTTGCTCCAGTAATATCAAATCCTGCTTTGACCACATGTGGAATATTGTGTACAGGTCTGATCGCCTGTATACAGGTCTGATACCTACATAAGATATACCCTGGGTATATTTTTACTTAAGTAAGAATAAGCTTGCAATGGACGGAGTTCTATGAAGATTCAGCAGCTTGATTCTGCTGTCAAATGAGGAGCAATATTGCAGACTCAGCCTGTACTGTCTTGAGTTTGGAAGAATGAGAAGTGTTCTCATTGAAATGTATAAGATTGTTAAAAGGCTTGGAAGCATCTATGCAAAGTTCATGTTTCTCATGTCTTGAAGCAGGTGTTATTGTCTCAAAATAAGGCATCTGTCATTTGTTTTAGACATGAGAAGAAATTTCTTTAGTGGCTGGTGAATCTTTGAAGTTTAGTTGCTAAGTTCATTCAGAACTGAGGTGAGTAGATTTTTAAATATTAAAGTGCTTGAGGGATAAGGTATTAATGCTGGGAAGTAGAGCTCAGACAAAAGTTCAACCATGAGGGAGCAGGCATACAGAGCAAATAGCTTAATCCTGCTTCTGCTTCCTGTGTCCTGTGCTCTGTTCTTTCCTTCCAATGTTCCTAATGGTCACACTGCTCTCACCCTGAACCCCTATCTGATCAAACCTTTCCTAACATAGACCACGTACAAAATTGATTTGCCTGCCTCATGGGGTGAAGCAGTCATAGAGGTGGTTCTCAGTCCTGGAGACACCGGAATTCCAAACAACACAGCTTCCACCAAGTAACACAGCTTTATCCTGTCATGTTCTGTGCTTTTAAAGTATTGAAAGAAGTGGATCAAATGTACCATTTTCTATGTCTGAATGTTTTTTCTCCTCGGTTTTTGTTTGCAGTGGTGTCCAGGAGATTAATTTGCCATTGGTGAAGCCTCCAGAGGAATCCTGGAAGATGGGCGAAGGTCAACTGGTTGTGAAGATGTCGGTGAGGCTTGAGGCTGCCCTTACGTCAGTCTGAGTGAGTTCAGGTCACGTCCCAGTGATCGCTGCCCAGAGAATGGGTCCTGCCTAATTTCTGTGAATTGCATTATGTCATCCCTCATCTCTCCTTTCCTGTCAAAACCCAAGTTTCATATCATCGAATCAGTGCTTCCTAACTTTGTTCATTTCGATTCCTTTTACACTGATGTCTCTAATTGTGGACTGGGCTGTCACCTCCAATTTGTGAAGGAAAAGTTGCAACTTATTAGCAAATAAATGAAATTTCTGAAATAAGTCTCAGTACTCTCATCACGCTAAAGTTCTTAATGTCAACACTGAACATTTATTAAACTGTTTAATTTTGAGTGTAATATTTACCACATATGTATTTTGTGTGATTAGTTGGTGCAGTGTTCAAACAACAGAGGGAGGGATTGTTTACAATGAGAGGGAACCAGTGACTCAGAAGAACATTCCAAAAATAAATGCAGTATAAAACCAAAATCTGTTTGAATCTCCCAACAGAAATATTGTCCACATTTTGTGGTTTTGTTTCTGAGTAGGATAGGACACAGTATCAAAAGCTAGTACAGCTACAAATAAGATCCTATATACCATCTGTGTAACTGCTTCTTGTTGCCTGCATGGCCTTTATGTCTTGCCTGTACTGCCAATATTTAAATCTTATGTGGGTATATATTGCAGTTTCCGTTTTGCTTATTCAGATTCTATATACTGCAAATATGGTTCATATAAATTGCCTAATATCTCTGTACAAGCTGCATGGTCTATGTATAATGAAGACTTTTATGAGGGGCATAGATAGGGTAGACAGTCACAGATTTTTCCCAGGGTAGGGGAGCCTCAAACCAGAGGGCATGGGTTTAAGGTGAGAGTGGAAAGATTTAAAGAGATCTGCGGGGCAAGTTTTTCACAGAGACGGTGGTGGCTATATGGAACAAGCTGTCAGAGGAGGTAGTAGACACTGATACAATTACAACATTTAAAAAAGATTTGGACAGGTACCTGGATAGGAAAGGTTTAGCGGGAGATGGCCAAATGCAGGTAAATGGGATTAGCTTAGATAGGCATCTTGGTTGACATGGATGAGTTAGGCTGAAAGGTCTTTTTCCGTGGTGTCCCATATCCTCAGAATTATTCTAGTATATTTATCAGGTGTACATATTCACTACATCAGCTGTGAATAACCATGTATAATGCATCTGTATCTAGTACAGTCCCAATTGTAGCAATTATTTTATCATAACTTTATTTTATCAGAAATGTATCCTCTCTAAACTGTTACCACAATAATTTTATCCTCTTTGTGCTGTTATTATTTTCTCTCTACAATAGCCTTGTCTCTGGTGGATTCATTAATCAATAATGGTGTGCATTGTTAGCAAGCTCTATTAATAAAATGAGGAATGTGATCTATCAGTTTGAGTGATCGTGTTATTTCAGAAATGGCTAAAACCACTTCTGAAGGTTATAGCAGATTTTTGGATGCAGGAAATGAGGTGATCTATGGCCACATTGTAGAAAGGAGCAGCACAGAGAGGGAGGGGCCAGTGGTGAAGTGTGGGGAATGACAGCTGAGAAGAAGATAGATACTGCAAGGTTTGTGAGGCACCTAAAAGAAAGTAAGCTAAAAGTGGTAGTACATAAGGGAAGAGATCTTGAATTTGAAGGTGGGGTTCAGTCAGGAGAGATCTCATTGCATTCTGAATGATCTTTGATTGATGAATGGTAAGCCAATAAGGAGAATGGTGTTGAAATCCAAAATAATCTACCGATTAGAGTCTTGGCAGGCAAGTGAAATAAGGGAATAATGGTGAATACAGTGGAAGTGAAATCATTGACAGAGCAGGGGGAGATAGAAGCTGAGGTTTGTTGCAATACTGCAAGATTCTATGTCGTGGGACTGCTCGAGGATTCACATCCACAGTGTGCTTATCAGTCGATTTCAGTTGAATGTAGATGCGTCATCAGTGTTCGTGCACAAGTTGCACTTCAATGTAATGTCAACAAGGGCCAGGTATGTAAAGAAAGAAGGGAGTAAGAAACTAATTGAGATGACACAATAGATTTCAGTGTACCCATGGCCAGGAATACAAGCAGAAGTCACCTGAGTGTACTAAATGGCAAGAGGAGTTTGAGAGGAATCCAAAACTGCACCTTGTGGAAGGCAGTCATAGGCTTGATGGGGAAGAGTATGGCAGTAAGCCAGAGTTACCTTTGTGTAAAACGTGCCTTGTAACATCGGCCATTGGGGGTTGTTGTGCCGAACTGCTTTGGACCATGATTTCACCCTGATCCAAATGATGAGAAATGTTGGGTGTGATCCTTCAGTGAAGATTTCATAAAGATGATGTAAAAATGGTCTTTATAAGTTATAGATAAAGCAAGTCTTTCCAGAAAGTTGTAGTAAATGACTCTAGAAAAGGGGCTACTGTGCTGGTGCAGTAACTATTATCAGCTAGTTCCTTTAGTTCTAAGGAGATGCAACCTTGTCATTGGCATTAGGAGAAAATATGCCACAGTAGTAACTGCTGTAATGCCATCATGAAAAATTGTGGGGGAAAAAATGTTTATGTTACGTAATGGGGGACTAAGTGGAGGTGTGAGAGGGAATGATGGCAACTGAGTGAAAGGCTTCTGCTCACACTGCATAAAGTGCCTCTGTGAAGCAGGAAGTTGTGTGCCAGGACCCACCAACACACTCACAGAGCAAACAATGATCTGCTGGTATGGGATAGCACTGGGACAGGCAGCGGAAGGTTCTCCCAAGATTTTTGGGAGGAGGTTGGACAAATCCCCAAACATCTGGTGGGGCAGCTACTGGGACCTGAGAGGGAGGGCAGTCAGCAATCGGGGAGTGTTCCTGGACAGGAAGAACAGCGATAGTCTGGCAGTGGGATATTGGGATGGGGGGGTGGGGGCGGTGACTGACAACAGGCTGAGGTGGGTACAGGATGTGGTGGGATGGAGAGGGGAGGGAATGGAGAGGAAGGGGGTTGGGGGGGGGGAATTGGAGGAGCAGTTAGTGGAGGGTGAACAGGGGCAGAAAGCCCAAAGGATTGAAGGGATTAGGCAAGGAGGGAAGCTGAGGAAGACGATATGGACAAGATCATGTATGGTTTGTGTATGTGAGGGTGTGTGTACATGTATGTGTTCTTAGTCTGAGTGTCCAAGCCTGGTCTCCAATTGCTTTAGGCGTCCTTGCCATTGGACCAAGATCTTGCCAGGCCAGGACCATGTGGCAGCTGGTGTCCAATGGCCATCCTGTGTTAATAGCAATTCGAGAAATCACAGGCACCTTCTCAAAGGTGGAGTGGTGGTGAGTCATTCTCGAGCATGTGACACTGCTAAGGAAGAGAAAAAGACTTCTTGATAGAATTATTGGCTTTTTGGCAATTGTAGCAAGATTTTCTTTGAGCACTCTTTCTTTATCTCCAGTTTTGTGTTCAAGATACAACAATTCCCCATTTACTGCCCGGCCTTTGTCAATGTTTGGAAAGTAAATTGGTTTAATAAGCTGAATTACACTTCATTCCCCTTTCTGACATCTATTGAAAAGGTCTGTGCAAACAGCAAGTTAATGGGTTTCAAAATAGTTTGTATTAGGTTGTGCAGGGCCATTAATGACTGAAATGTTGAAACATACATAATTGCTCAATACTGAATGCTGGAGAGTGATTTCCTTACTCCTTGCAAGTTTCACTGGGTTCTCTCACACTTACTTTCAGGATTGCCAAGATTCTTCAAAGTGTTCATACAAGCCCAGAGGGTTCATACAGATCCCTGAGTCAGAAGGTTAAGGGCTGAAATTCTGCTGCAAGACTTGGGGCTATGTTCCAAGTGGACATTTCAGTGCAGTACTGAGGGGTGCTGGACTCTCAGTGGCACCAGCATTGGATGTAACATTAAACCAAGGCTCTGTCTGCTCACTTAGATGGACAAATGAGATGCAATGGCATTGAAGGAATGCAGGGGAGTTTTCCACACTACCCTGGAAAAAAACAACCTTCAACTAATATCCCTAAATCAGTTTATCTGGTCATTAGTACGCTGCTCTTTGTGGGATTTTGCTGTGTACTAAATGCCTGCTGTATTACAACAGAATCAACACTATATAAAGACAGTACTTAACCTAATGTGAGGCACTCTGGGAGACCCTAAAGTAGCCAAAGATGTTGTTTTATCTAATTATCTAACAAAGCAGGGCTATGATGTATAGGTGAGTTTCTTAAGTTACCTTTTAATTTGTGTGAAAAGTACATAAAAGATTTTATATTTTTGTTTCTGCATCAGCGCCTACTTAGCTTAAGGGTAATTAGATCTAAAATATTGAAAATTAATTATGATTTTTTTTGAAGAAACATTTGTGTCTACTTTCTTGGAAGCCTAAGAAGATTGGCAATGTCACTAAATACTCTAACAAACTTCTGCAGATGCACTGTTGCATTACGGCCTGGTACGGCAATTCCAACACACTAGAACGCAAGAGGCTGCAGAGTAGTGGAGACAACTCAGTCCATCATGGGCACAGCCATCCTCACCATTGACAGCATCTACATGAGATGCTGCCTCAAGAAGGCAGCATCTGTCATCAAGGATCCCCACCATCCGGTTCATGCCCTCATCTTACTGTTACGTCAGGCAGAAACCTGAGGTCCCCCACGACCAGGTTCAGGAACAGCTACTTTCCTACAACCATCAGGTTCTTGAACTGACCTGCACAACCCTAACCCTTCCTCAGTAACGGAACACTATGGACCACCTCTTGCACTACTATGGACTTGTCACTGATAGTTCTTTTTTTTGAACTAAGGTCTTGTTTTTTCAGTCTTTTTTTTCTCTTCACTGTCTTGTATAGTGTATGTATAATTTATGTTCTCTGTGTTGTCTGAACCTACTTGCCTGTGATGCTGTTGCAAGCAAGTTTTCCATTGTACCTGTACCTCACCGTACTTGTACACATGAGAATAAACTTGATTTATTTAATTTTGTTATTTTATTTAATTCTATTTATTTATTTCATTTTAGCTGAGACCATAGTTCCCATTTTGTTTTCCTGCTGCCACATCGACCTAGAAGTTTATCCTGCAGGCCCTTCCCGCAGTGAGAGGAGACAAGATTATTTATAGGTTTCAATTGTGTTGCAAAATATTTTTATCAAAGTTTTTTTTGTTTAAAGCAGTAGGTAAGTAAAATCACCCGCTATCAGTAGTGCAGTATGAGTGTGGTGCTGCGCATAGTTTTAGAGTCTGTGGAAAATGAAGTTCTTCCAGTCAGATATCTTCTTTGGCTAACACTGTGCGGGCTGGCCATAGACCAACTGCTGTTCTAGCTGGTTGGGCCTCAGGGGTTGCACAACTCCACATCACACTAACTGAAGAGCAGGGGAGGTTAGAACAATATTTGCTCCCACAGACAATTGTATCTGATTATTTATATCTTTGATATCCATGGGACCTGTGGTGTGTTTTCCTACACAAAACCAATTCAAGGATTGTGAAAAGTTTGGGGAAGTTCTAATGATGTGAAAGACGCTTGACTTTTTTTTGATCATTCACCCTTATACACCACCACATTTGTTCAATTCCCCCACCAACTTCTCAAACTATATCTTGCTGCTTTGCTTCAAGATACCAAGATCTTTCCTGTCTTCAGTTTGAGGAAAGTGCCAACCTATTTGTGATTCAGTCACAGCCACACACTATTGCAGAGTAAGGACTTTCTTTCTCCTCTCCCTTTCTCCCATACAATCCGCTGGTGCCTCATACATGCCCTCTTCCAACAAGGACTCTTCCAAGGCTAAGTGTTAACCCAGGGATGGCAGGAATTCTTCCTTCATGAGCAGCAAAGACAAAACAAGGAAAGTCCTCCTCAAGAATATTCCTTCTCATTTCTATGATATTTGGTGAAAGTAGACAAGACTTGGAAACACATTATCCAGAACCAGGGGGTCAGAAGTGAAACACACAAGGCTCACAATGGAATACAGGGAAAAGGAATTAAAGATTTTGTTTAGTCAATTTAATTTGAAATGATTAAGCTCACAAAGTAACTTCTGACCATTTCCACCCCTTTGCTGCCCAATGTCACTGTATTTATGGAATGGGTTTGGAGTCCTTTCTCATCCCTCACGTTCTGCATGTCATTTGACACTAACTGGGATACACATAAGTCCACTTGTCCATTCTTTCCATTGCCCATTTATAGACTTTGGGCCTTATTGAAATCATATCTTATATAAAAATAACATGTCTTGCACTTGTGTGGCACATTTCACAACCCTCAAAGGACATTCCCTACATGGTACTCAACAGCCAATTGAACTGAAGTCCCCATTAGAATATAGGAAATAGGGGAGCCAGTTTCCCCACAGCAAGGTGATGAATCAAAGCTGGTTGTGCTTCAGGGGTTTACTCCCAGACTCCTCTTCAAGCTAGTGCCATCCACCAGAGACAGCAGATGGACTCTTGATTTAGCATCTCATCCAATAGCGCAGCCCCACTCTGCAGACCCTCCTACACTGGAGGTGCATCCTAGGTTTGTGCACGCAGGTCCCAGGCTTGTGGGACAGGAACCCACTTTTAGATCCACTGCTGATCAGGAGCTGGGATTTTCTGGGATCCGGAGATTGAACGCTGGATGCTTTTGACCAGGGCATCGACGACTGCTCCCACCCCACAGTCTCCCCCTTGGATCGAGTGTAACCTGTACTGTCTGCATTGTGCTTCTGGCTCTGGTGTGATCTACATGGCCCAGACCAGGCTCCCTGTGATCACGTATTCCCAACAGCAACATGACTCAGCTTCAGAACAATAGCTGACCTTTCAACACAAAGACAACTCTGATTTAGGTTACAAATATCTTAACACTTCCCTCAAGCTGAGCACAGGGGAGAGTTCTGTGCTCAGCTTGAGGGAAGGGTTGCGATATTTGTAACCTAATCACAAATATACTCGCTCTCATGTTGAATACCTTCTCTTTCTCATCCCATTTACTTCCTCCTTTACCCACCACACCTTTACCCTTCCCCAGACTAATTGGACCTTTGCAGCCCAGCCCCCCCCCCCCCCCCTACTCCCACCTCATCTCCTATTCAGCTGTGAGCTGTGACGGTTGGCTGGTTCTATAACTATCAATCGCATCCGCACACAGCATCCATATCCCTGTGTATACTGCATATCGCTGGATGCTGGTAAGGGACTGGAGCCTTGGCTGATGTTGCTCCTCCCATCCTTGACATGTACATCAAAGGCCAGGGCTTGGCCCAGGCATTGCCCTGTGGAGATCAACTACCTGGGCACTGGGACTGGGACATTCCTGGCCTCTTCATCTCTTCTCCTTACCCAACAGCATGCTCGCTGACCAAATCCATTAGTACTTTTAATGTAACTTATTACATTATTTCTGTAATGGTAACACCATCCAATTAAAACAGTGGGGCTATTGTTAAACCCATTGAATATTGATAATATTGACAAGGCAAACTTATAATATAGGTATTACTTGTCAACACCCCACTGGGAAAATAAGGCAGTGCCAGGGCTGTAACATCCAGTATTGCTCTGAGAGTCCAGTAACTGAGTTTGTTTTATCTCTCAATGCTTTCACTGGTTTCTGTCAAGGTTGATGTCCCATAGAATTTCTGTAAATGTCAAATACTAGTTTTGTCAGGAACAACAATGTACTTGTTGAGTTAAATAATACTCTTCTTACCTCACACCTGTGCAGTCTCCAAACTCTCTGCATATCTGTCTGCAGAACAAAAACTGATGTATGGCCATGCTTGGCATTCATCTTGTTCCAGCCACTGTCCACAGCAACAAGATTAATGATCAGCTTCTCTGCTGCTTGATTAAAGAGCATTTTACATTTTAGGCAGAATCTTTGGTATTCACTGGAGCAGCTGGTGTGGACCTGTTTCACATTAGCTTGTTTCAGGTTTGTGCTTTAATGCCAAATCCAAAAGCCATACCTGCAGTAAAGTAGCATTCCATCAGCGCTCTATGCTCTGTCATCCCAGACTATGTACCATTGGACTCAGAACCCATAACCTCATGACACACAATGAGTGGGCCTCCTCGTGGAATAGGCTGGCCTGCGGGACCTTAAGGTCTGTGACCTAAAACGCTGCCAAGGTGGTCAGTGCAAAGGCTGCTGGAATCCTTCTGTGCACATCTGCAGATTCTGCCTTAACTGCCAATATAGCTGTAGTAAAATAGAGCATGCTTGAAGAAAGGGGCTTTCCACAAGCTTTAATTAATCAAATTAAAGCTTGTGGAACAGTCCCTTTATAAAGTAGGTGCATTATGATGTTGTGATTCTAACTTGTACTGAGCAGGGGATGGGTCTCCTGAGTTAATGGGTGCCACGATGATATCACATGAGGTGACATTTTGCCCTGAGTCATACATGACCAGGGAAAGAAGGAAAACTGCTCCTGATGACTCCTGGGAACCTACACAAAGGTACATTTGCAGACACATGAGTATGGAGTCGGAGCATGGACCAGATCAGCTCTGCCGTTCTTCACCATCAAATTCTCTGCTGAAACTTGGCATGGAGCTTCGAGTATGGAGAATAGGTGCAGTGAATTTGTGGAGCCCAATCAAGCCAATCAGGAAGGAACACCAGAGAAAAAACACTAATGTTGACTGAAAGATTAAAGGTCAATCTTTACGTGCCCTAAGCTGTTGGCCTTAACATTAGATAAAATCAAATCCACTTTAAGTGATCTCTGTTTGGTTCTAATGAAGTTTATCTGATCAGAATTTCATTTTCTGCACATACATTTTATGTGAATTGAAATTCTTTCACCACTTAGTCTGTTGAATATCTTCAAATATTTGCGAATTAAGTGCCCATGGCTTGTTTAACAATTATATCTCTCAGTGCTTTACTAAAACATGCAGACTAGAAAGGGCGTACAGTTAAACTCAATTTGTGTTGACCTAGCCACCATCCATGAGAATTTTACCCATGGAAAGTGTACCTGGGATAAGAGGAATGGTGGGTCAGCCAGGACTTCCACTGTGGAAGGGAGGACAGTCAAGTGAAGCAGTTGGTGACTCTGGATAAAAGATAGCACCCACTCTTGACCTGACTGTTTGGTTGGTTAACCTGTGAACAACTGAAGCATATGGACTCATTAGGTTTGATCCCGATTCTGTGCACAGTGTGACAATATCTATTGCTCTACCACTTACAACACCACTTACATTGCAGATTTATAGTACAGGAGCTTTGTCAAATAATACTGATGTTTAACTTTCAGTACAGCAGTTTGAGAATCTGCCAATAAAAGGCAAGAAACAGTAAAATTAACCATGAAGCTCTTGGGTTATCGGAAGTCCCAAATAGTGCATTGGGCATTAGGAAAGGAAAACTGCCTTAGAGCTTGGTCTGGGTATAGAGATGACTCTTCTCACGACCACACAGCCTCCTGAAGTGGCCAGTTGTATTGGAACTTCTGTGCGATTGCCCACCATCACCTTCTAGGGATGGATAAGGAAGGCATATTTTGCCAATGATGACGACATCCCAAGAATAAGTACAGCTGTTGACTTTAGGGCACTAGCGTTACAGAGGGAGGATGTGCTTCATGGTCCTAATTGCTTTCCATAGACTGGTGTGAGAATGCATGTGGGAAGTTAAGTGAGATTAGGACCAGGATTAGATGCAATGCCCACAAAGTCAAGCAACCTCAGAAACCTGTTGTGGAGAATGACAAATGAAGAGGTCTGAAGGATGCCTGACACTTGTGTTGATGGGAATCAATGCTCAAGGACAGCAATCAAGAAGCCGAGAAAAGAAAGTTGCTGTCACAGTTTGAAGTGTTAATTTCACTGGGATTTGAGAGCCCTCATATCATTATCCGTTTCATGCCCCTTCACTCTATGCCAAGCTCAGCATGTTGCTGGCAGCAGCCATTTCCTGTATTGGAGTGTTAGATCATTAAAGCTAATTGCTTCATGTCTTCACGGTTTCAAATTTAACCCGTACCCTGTTGGACGCTTGGATCACAAACTGTCAGACACTCATCTTGAAATGATAAGGAACAAATAACTGTGAATGAATTAGTACCTGCAAGACTAACCTGCCACCTAATATGTAGAAAATATTCAGATAGGATATAAGATCCATGTTGTTGGGATGTATGGACTGAGTGGTATAGTGTATAGGTAAGATGTAGAGAGCATGTAGATAGGAAATTTATGGACACAATATCGGAAGTCTGTGAAAGGGATAAAAGGATAGACAGATAAGATGTAGGGAGGAGATACAGTGAGTCTGTAGAAAAGATAGGAAAATATGTGGCTAGATTGTAAGGTATATTTAGACAGGATATAGGAAAGATACTCGGCCACTGAGACTCCACAGCCCTCTTGGGTTGAGAATTCCAAAGATTCCTTACCCTCTGGTTGAAGAAGTTTATTGCCATCTCTATCTTGAAAAGCTGAGTGCTTATTTTAAGACAGTGATCCCTTGTTCTAGATACCCCAGCCAGGGACATCAATTCTGCATCTACCCTGTCAAGCCCACTTAGACTTTCGTATGTCTCGGCAAGATCACTTCTCATTTTTCTATACTGGAAAATAAATGCCCAGTCTAATTAATCTTTCCTTTTGACAATGGTAGTCATGGAGATAGTTAATGCATTGATTGTTGAGGGAAGAGGGGGTTGAGGGGGGGGTTCAGAACCTGATGTGGGCAAGTACAGGAGCTTAAGCTTGCTGAAGGTGCATGTGTTCAAAACAGGGTTACTGGGTGAGTCCCAGCCCCGGTTTTGTCCCTTCTGCCCTATGTTCCCTTGTACACGACCCTCACACCTGATATCCACTGAGGTGATGCATATTTAATGCAAATGAATGGAACTGCTGCAGCCAGGATTTGCATTGCTGTAGTCATTCCCACGGGTTGTAAGGTGGCAAATGTAACTCCGATATTTAAAAGGACGAGAGAGAGAAACTGGGAAGCTACAGACCAGTTAGTCTAACGTCAGTGCTCGTGAAAATACTGGAATCCATCATTAAGTACATGGTAGTAGGGCACTTGGTAAACGATAATAGGACTGAGCAGAGTCAACGTGGATTTATGGAAGAAAAATTAGGTTTGATAAATCTGTGAGTTGCTTTGAGATTGTAAGCAGCATTTCTGAAATTATTCTATGCAGTGAGGGAGTGGCAAAAGTTATTTTTGACTGAATATGCTCAGATTATTCCATCTTTTTGTTGCCCATGTTACCCAGTGTCCAATCCAAATGATTGTGCTTTATGTGAAGGAATTTTATAAGTGCTTATCAAATAATTTATCTTTTGCCTGTTGAGTAAGACACACTTCCAGTGTTAGTAAATTTCTGATTGTGCTTCCCCTGTTGTGCAGCATCTGTGTACTTCCATGTCATTATTTTTTGCATGAGGATGTTAAATCCCTCTGACCCGATAAACCATAAATGATCCCATGGGATTATTTGAAGCCCTGGGAATTTCACCGCAGTGTACTGGCCAATTTTTATCCTTCAATCGCCATCACTAACACAATTTATCTGGTCATTATCACATTGTGTGTGGGAATTTACTGTGTGAAGTGACTGCAGCAATTCTTGTGCTACGATAGTATCCATGGCTCATTTGAATGTCTCACAGTCAGCAGAGGCATGAGTTATATGCAAGTTCTGTCTTTGTAAGACACACATAACACATCATCATCCTTAGCTCTCCCTTAAGTTTTCAATGAAGTTATGATATTATCTTTTCTCAAGAACAAAATGGTTCTTGTAAGGGATATAAACTCTCGAGGTAGGAGAGGGAATGGAAGTAGGGTTTCAGAATCCAGTAGGGGCCTGCGCAGGAGTTTAAACTTGCTGACCTGAAGGATGTGTGTGTGGATCCTTCATCTTAAGGGGCAAATGGGCATCCATCCGTAATGTCCCATCATACACGATTTGTTCTCTGGCTACTGAGTGAGTTCCTGTCCATTATCCCCAGATTTTCTTGTACACAACCCCAACTCCTGATATCCTCTGAGGTTTAAGCACAATTACTGCAAACAGAATTGCTACAGCCTGGGTTTTGCATTGCTGGCTGCATCATTCCACTCAGTGCGGCAGCCAGCAAGTGAAATGTTCAATGGGAATCTGAGCAGACTGCAAGGTTATAAATGACTCTCCTTATCTGGAACATCGGCTGTGCTCTGTAATACTAATCTCAATGACATTGAGTTGAGCACTACAGCAGTAATTTGTTTATTCATGCTTCTGAGAGCTGGCTGGGTCTCCACAACAAACGCAAGGCTCGCCAGGTACAGGCTCATTTTAATGCCAGATAATTACAACAGCAAACATAACAAATCTATCTTTATTATTGAGTGCCCTGTTTTAAAAAATATCAAGAATTGTCTTAATGGGTAAAATGGAGTTTCCACCACTAAATTCATGATTTTTTTATTTGATTCTAATTGCAATATTCTGACTACCTTTTGATTACTTAATATAAGCACTGGATTTGTTAAGAAACAATTACTGTTACAGAAACTAATACTTCACTTCCTGAAACACTGTCAACAAAGCAAAAACGGACATCAAACCTGGCAGTCAGCAACCAGTTCCTGACCTTATAAGGAAAAGGGAAATCAGTTCATCCTGAAGTATGCAACTGCCCGTGTAAAATGAGAGTGCTGGAAATATTCAGCAGGTGAAGCAGCATCTTTGGAGACAGAAATAAGACAGCGCGTGGAATACTGTATATCGGTCTGATCTCCCTGCTTAAGGAAGGACGTACTTGTGATAGAGGGAGAGTAATGTAAGTTCACCAGATTGATTACTGGGATGGGGGGGATTGTCCAATGAGGAGAGGCTAAGCAGACATGGTTTGTACTCTGGAGAATTTAGAAGAATGAGAGGTAACCTCTTTGAAACAATCAAAATTCTAATGGGGACACAAGAGACTGCAGTGGGGAGACATGAGACTCCAATACTGATGCAGGGTTTCAACCCGAAATGTCGACAATTCTTTTTCCCCCACAGATGCTGCTTGACCCATTGAGTTCCTCCAGAAGATTGATTGATGCTCAGAATTCTCATGGGGATTGACAGGGTAGATGCAGGGATGGTGTTTCCTGTGACTGGGTGCCCAGAACCAGGGGACACAGTCTCAAAATAAGGAATCAGATATCCCAGACTGAGATGAGAAAAATATTCTTTATTTAGAGCACAGTGAATCTTTGGAATTCTCTATCCAAGGGGTCTTTGGAGGGTGATTAGTTGAGTATATTCAAGACAGGCATTGGTAAATTTTTGGATATTAAGGAAATCAAAGGATATAAGGATAGTGTGTAATACTGGTTAATGCTGTAAGATGAATTCCTGGAACATATACAATTTTTTTTGGATCAATATGTTGAGGAACCAATGAGGGAAAAGCTTGTTTTGGATCTTGTTTTGTGCAATGAGAAAGAGTTAATTGATAATCTTGCTGTCAAGATGGCTTTGGGGAATAATGACCATAATATGATATTGAGCTTGAAGGTGATGTAGTTCATTGCAAAATTAGGGCATGAAGGCACGAGAGGGGAGTTGGCTAAGAAAGGATATACTTGCCGGGGGAAAGTGCAGCAATAATTCATCAGACTGGTTACAGGGATGGAGGTTTTCCTTGTGAGAAGAGATTGAATAGACTGGGATTGTATTCTCTAGAGTTTACAAGAATGAAAGAAAATCTTATTGAAACATATAATATTCTTAAGGGGCTTCACAGGCTAGGTGGCAAGATGCAAGGAAGATTTCCCATTGATTGAGGAGGCAAGGACCGAGGGCACCATTTGAGAATAAGGGGTAGGAGGTTTAGGACTGAGATGAGAAGAAATTTCTTCTCTTGGAGATGCTGAATCTTTAGAATTCTCTAGCTTGAAGGGCAGTGGAGACCAAGCTATTGTGTTCATTCAGAACACAGATTTCTGAGCATTAAAAAAAATCAAGGGACATAGAGTTAGTGGTGGAAGATGGTGTTGACGCAGATGGTCAGTCATGATCTTGGTGAATGGTGGAGCTTGCTCGAAGGGCCCCACCTCCTGCTCCTTTCTCTTATCAAAGTGGCACTGAGGTAAAAGATCCGCCTTGATCTCAATGAAAGGCAGAGCAGACATGGGGTGGGGTGGGGTGGGGGGTGGGGGGGGTGTGGCCAGCTTCTGTTTCTACTTATGTAATGAAACTCATTCCTCCATCACAATAATGATTACACCTCTGAAGTACTCAATTTGCTCAAAAGCTTGAGTCAACCTGTGGGCACAAAAGATTTTGGTTCATCAAGAACTTGGCTCCCTCGGTGTTCCCTTTCTCCTCCAAACTACAGGCTCTACAAATCCAAGCAGTGGATCATAACTATTATTTCTTAATTAACCCTATTCCTTTACAACTTTGGTGTCTTTTGGGTTTACAGCTGGGAGCCATGCAAAGAAGATTGCAACCTCCAACATGTGCTGGTTGTTACAGCTCTTTTTCTAACATATGTGCATGGGAGGATTGAGTTGGGAAGGTGACTTTGGCAAAAATCATGTCCTCTTCTGACTCCCAGTTCACCTCCTGGTTCATGACAGATGGGTGTTGCACTTTCTCAGCAATACCAAACCCCTCATGAACTGACCAGAACCTCCTCTGTAACCAAGCACCTGCCCAATCCCAGTGCCAATCACAATTTACACTAGTTTCGGCAGGGAGAGCTGATATCACAGTCCACTTAAATCCAGGTCTGTGCCAATGCTCTTACTGGAGGCTGGTTGAAATTTGCTGGAAGTGACAGCCCCATAATTTAGTTAAATTTAGTAAAGTGAAATTTTAAAAGATTTGCTTTCCTTTTATCAGCAAGTGATTAATTCCTTATTTCAAAGCTATGCTAATGACATTTTTCCACAGCACAATGCCCTCACTGTACAACTCAATGGCATTACTCCACAAACACTATTTTTCCTCCATTCCTCTGTGCAGTGGCCAGTACAATAGGTAATAATTTACTGCTCCTACACACAAAGATATCACAAACACTTGGCTTTGCTTTTAGATATTTCCTGTTAAATCTGAATGTCTATTCTGTTCCATTGTAGAAGCAGTGAGCCAAAGTTTTGCACTGGCTAATTATTTCCAATATTTATCCCCTTCCACTTACAGCAGGTAAGCACTGTGTCAGTTGGCTAATGCACACAGTAGGTGCTGAGTTGCAATCTCTCCCGGATTAGGACAGAGGGTTGGCCATTTACAATTGAGATGAGGGGGTTGTGAAGCTCGGGATTCTCTTCCCACTAGGGCTATGGATGTTCAGCTATTCTGAGCTACATCATGGGAAGAGACTATCAATATATCCACTATATCTACTATGGAGATTTTTGGATGCTAAAGGAAACAAGGAATCAAGCAGGAAATCTGAATTGAGGTAGATCAGCCATAATCCATGGAATGTGGGAACAGGCCTTGATCCTTGCAAAGATGGGGCAGGATGTCTGTCAGGACTGGGGGGTGGGGGGCGGTGGGGGCTGGTGGGTGGGTAGTTTGCAAGTTAGTGCACTGCTTTTGCCACTTAAAATGTACTTCTGTGTGTTCCTGGTTGGCCTTGAGGCTCTAGTGCCATCCCAAGGGGTGCTTGTTCACATTGAGCAGTCATGGGCAAGGGATTCCCAGGAGTCGGTGGAGACGTTATAGTTTTACACGGAGGCTTTTGGACATCCTTGAATCTTTTGCTCTGGTCTGCCTGGTAGTCTTTTCCCATAATATTGCTCAAAATGTAGTGTCTGCTTTAGGAGGCACAACAAGGTGCAAACAAGGTGGCCTGCCTAATGGTTGTGATTAGGGCCTCGACGCTGGAGACGTTGGTCTGGGAAAGATGCTGAAGTTGGTTCACTTGTCCTTCCAGTGAATTTGGAGGATTTTGCAGAGACAGCGTTGGCTGTATCTTTCTAGTGTCTTGGAGTTCCTGCTGTAAATTGTCCAAGTTTCAGAGCACATAAACTGCTTGATAGACCATGGCTTTGGCTCAGATTTGAGATCTTGAGGTGCATCACTGTGATGAGCAACAATGCAGCTGGACACCAATTTGCACTGAGATTGGCCCCAAGGACTGAAACTGGTGTCCTCCAGCCTACTTGGCTGATCCCACACCAGGCAACACATTCACTCAATGAAAACACTGCCCAGCTGCATTTGTGAATGCAGCTCACTGGGTTGGTTTCTGGCCTTCGCTGGTACACCTTCAGAATGTTCTACGCTAGAAACCAAGGAGATGAACGTGACCACATTAAAGATTGGCATGACCCAAAGGCAGTGAGACAGTGGTGGCTCCTGCCTTGGCAATGATTGGCACAGGCTCTTCTCCATCTGTTCTCCCACATTCTTCAGCCACTGCATCTTTCCCATTTTTGCCCAACATTTACCTCTGCACTACCCCTCCAGCCACCATTCTGCTGTGACTATTTACACTTCCTGTCAGCCTATGTGTCCCATTATCACTTCCTTTTGTTTTGCACTAAAACCATCAACTGCCTGAACAGACTTGCTCCTTATATAATTTTCCTGCTTCTTGCAGTTGCAGCAAAGGATACCAGTTGGATTTTCATGCCCGTTCACTCTTTTCCTCACTCCACCTCATCCCCATTCTCCTTCCTTCCTTATTCACTTAAGAGCCATTAGCTTCCAGTTCTGATGAAGCATCACTGACAGTTGCTCCACGGATGCTGCCTGACTACTGAGTGAGTACAGTATTTTTGGGTTTGATTTCAAATTTCCAGCATTTTGGTCCAGAAGTTCACACAGTTTGTGATTCAGTGGATATTTAGCAACTAGTACTAAACATTCTTTACTAACACTCACTGTTCCGCTTGGGCAGGGAGGTGCTGTAGTGGGGTGGGTAAACGGACACTACCTTGTGCCAGAGCGTGTTGAGTAGGAAACAGTAGCAAGGCAGGATTGGTTAAAGTGAAGTTGGCTTCAGTAAACATATGGAATGGTGCAATTCCCATCAATATCGTTCCACTATCCCACATGCCCTCACCACCTTTGAGCCAGCAACCCCTTCAAGCACACAGAGACAGCTTTCCTCAATATCCATTATTTTTGATGTACCATTTCTGTAAAGGATAAAAGGAATAGAGGGGCTGTATTTTTTAAAGCAATTCTGGATTTATTATCCTCTGAACAAAAGAGGTGTTTAAAGGTGATCACTTAATTTTATTGAGCAGGTTTAGAATGCACAGTTATCTAAATCCAACACTTCCAAAGGACATGGATTGCACCTCACCTCATAACGGAAGCCAGACTCCAGCAGTGATTCCTGAACCCAGCTGCTGGATGCCTGCCTCTTAACTGCCACCTAATGGCAGTGGTCCAGTACTGCAGGCGGGCAGGGCAAGAATTGAGTCATTTTCAACTGTAAAAACTTTTCAACTACCAAAATTAAAAAAAATGTTTCTGAAACAGTTACATTCCAGTTGCTCTTCTGATACTCATCCAATAGTCCTGGCTTGATCTTAACGTATCAAGGGGTCAAAATAAATAAGTTTGGTGTTCTGATTTTGCAGCTCAGGTTCCTGCTCCAACCATTTCTTCTGGTTGTTGGAAAGTTCACGTGCAAACAAGTGAGGACATAATTGGGATGGTTTTGATGCCCTGCTCTGTTAGCACCACAGCCTTTGTCTGGATTAAGCAACCATCTCTGGCTTCGAGTTGGACTGAGGCATGGCTGATAACGAGTGCTGCATCACAATCCATTTCTTTCATGAACCTGCTGCTTCTCCTTTGCACGAGAGGAGGCAAGTTACTGAGCAGCCCAACCACACCTCAGTCACAACACTCAAATGAGTCACTGCCACGATACGTCTATGGTACCACGGTGGGTCCTGATTTTGGGATGACGGCAATATCTTACGGCCTGAAGCTAAAGGAAAAGTGGAAACACGGGTCAGACACAAAGGGAGTTAACAGTTGTGACCTTCAGTCAAACTCAAGCCGAGAAACAGTGTTAGCAGTCAGCGCAGGAAGGAGTAGCAACAGGTCTGGTAGCTAACACGAGCCAAGTAGCAACTAGACATGCTTATTACTCATTTCCACTCTGGAAACAGCTGCAGGAGACGGCTGGGAGTGCATTTAAGGCGGCACAAAATAAACACACAAGGGAGAAAAGAATATGCTGAGAGTTTGCTAAGGGTGAGAAGAGCTTAAGTGCTGCCACTGACCTTCTCTGCCAAACAGCACATTTCTATCTACAAAATGATGTCACTCTATATTATTATCCTGCAACAGAATGGTCCAGAATGATCCTTCGATGTAAGCAATGGTTGAGGTCCCAGCGACAAGAGCGACGGAGAGTGAGCAGAAACACTTGAAGTTGTTCAGGAAGGTAAACACAGCAGGGACTGAAAGCGGAGTCTGGAATGCCGAAGTACGACCACTCCAACTAGGTAACACTGGGTGGAAAAGGAATCCCTAGTGCTCAGACATCCAGCTGTTCCAGTATGAATAGCCAGCCTGCACTGGGTCTGGGCATTCTGGGCTGTATTAACATTAGGATAAAATACTGGGAAATACACAATATTAAAGGACACTGGTTTTAATGTGCAATTCTTATAGTCATTGGTAAGATTGGTAATAATCCCTGTGACAACATTGTTTACTGCTACAGATTGAATCAGCTGTGACGTCTCCTCAGCTTGTTACAGACAATTAAACATTGCTGACTGGAACTGTCCATCTCCAGGAGCCACTTGCTGACCCCAGCATTTAGGCAATTGGTTGCTCATCCTCTGAAACATTCACAGGCTCTTCTTCTGATGCAGCCTGTGCCTTCAGTGCTTGTTTCCTGTGGAATCTCTCTGCCCCAGTCACTGTCATGGGGTGTAGAGGGAAAAAGCCAGACAGGCCTAGTAATCAAAACAGGGACAGGTTAGCAATTACCGGACTAAAACTCGACTTTCAGTTTCTCACAGTTGCACAGCATGGAAACTCATTCTTCAGCTCGCTGAGTCCACACCAACCATCACGCACCTATTTACATTAATCCCATTTGATTCTCCCGACATTCCCATCAACTCCCCCAGATCTTACCCCTTACCTACACACGAGGGCCTATAGACGGTGGCCAATTAACCCACCAAGCTGCATACCTTTGGGATGTGGGAGGAAACCTACGTTGTCACACAGTACAAATTCAGCACAGACCACACTGGAGGTCGGCAATGAACCTGGGTCATTGGAGCCATGAAGCAGCAGTGCTACAAGCCGTGCCACTGTGCTCTCCTTGAAGCTGCACTCGTTGGGTCACAGTACTGGCATGTCACAAAACCACTGGCAGCTGGTTTGCTGCTGGAATTGAGACACATGGTGAATTTGACCATTAGGGAAGGGAGCCTCCCTGTCCACCCGCACAGTGCCCTGTCAGGGACCACATATCCGGCTGGCCAGATCCATCGGATGGTTCACAGAGGGCAACAAACAAAATTAAACCCTTGGTGCACCCCTGGTGCAGGCACAGTAGTGTAGCGGTTAGCATAACGCTTTACAGCGCCAGCGAACCGGGTTCAATTCCAGAGTTTGTACGTTCTCCCCGTGTGTCTGCGTGGGTTCCCTCCGGGTGCTCCGGTTTCCTCCCACATTCCAAAGACGTGTGGGTTAGGAAGTTGTGGGCACGCTATGTTGGCGCCGGAAGCGTGGCGACACTTGCGGGCTGCCCCCAGAACACTCTACGCAAAAGAAGTCTTTCATTGTGTGTTTCGATGTACATGTGACTAATAAAGAAATCTAATCAGAGCATGAGAAGGCACTGCCTGGTGTGGCTCAGAGGCACGCAGGACATGTCCCAGCCCATGCTAGTGGGACAGGGAGGGGACTGCGCTGTAGTTATCTACACCTGACAGGATTAGGCTCGCATCTGATATCCTCAACACCCTCTCTCCAACAAATGACTGTGTTCAAACACCAGTCCCTTCTGAAAGAGGAGTAACTCAAAAAAGTAGGGAGGACAGACACGAGGAACGTTTTTACCTAGCAGCTTGGCGACCGGCTTCGTCATCTGCGCACCACAGCCCAGCCAATACTTGATCCTGTCCAAGTTCAAACTGACCAACTTCTCATTGAAAACGTTAGGCATGGGGTCATACGAGCCCAGCTGCTCCAAGTACTTGCCATCGCGGGCCCGCTTGTTGTGTGCAGCAACGATCTTGTAGAACGGGCGATTGGTGCAGCCACCCAGAGCGAGCCGGATGCACACGAAGCCCCGGTGATAATATTTCTGCAAAGCTGGAGCTGAGAAAGAAATGACAGCATCTGCATCAGCCACACTTGGGTTATTCCGAACTCTGCACACCACGTGTAATGGTGAGGGGACATTGAAAGTGGAGACTGGATTGGGTAGCCCAAAGGCAGGAATCCAGCTGACTTTCAAAGGAGAAAGAGTCAAACGCTTATGGAAGATCACTGCAGAGTTAGTGGCAGCTCAACTCAGTAAGCAGCACTTGGGCTCAGAACCTACACTACAGGATTCTGTAGAAGGCCATGGCCAATCATAAATGTCCCGAGTAAGGTTCCCCCACTATCAAAAACAATTCAACTTGTTTTTTTAACAACACCTTGCTTTATGCATAATAGGTGCTGTATTTTGGCTGGGGCAAGACATCAGTTCAAAGTAATTCACCACCTGAGAAACACTTTGGGATGTGATAAACGGCTACACAATTAAAGCCTTTTCAGACATGGGGTCCTGAGTGCTGACAGTGAAGTTGGGAATGACCCGCCAGTTCATCTAAAGGGAGAAGACCAGAGTTTGACTGAGAAGCAGCCATGACAGACAGGGACAGTGCGAGGGAGCACACAGACTGCAGAGCTTCAAGAATTGAAAGGTGATCAAGAGAGCAAAGGTTCATTTCCTCCAGACTGACTTCTCAAAGGTTGGAGTAAGCAGCGGGGCGAGTGGACAATAGAGAGAAGGAAAACTACACACGAGGAGAGAACTCGGTCATAAACCAAGGATTGAGATTATGTCATCTTGCTCATGGAGCTGAGACATAGATGCACAGGGTTATTGCTGTAGACCAAGAAAGATACGGCCTCAACCAGGACTGGATGTGGTCAGTGAGTCAACTAGAACTGCAACATGGAAATTTGTGCCTGCACTAAGAAGTCACTTAGTTGTAAATGCAGGAAGACCATGGCCACTGTTCTCAGACAGGCAGGAATGGAATTAAGAAGTGCTGGGCACCAGAGCTCCTGTAACTCCCTTGTAGGGACACCTCGCATAAGGACAACCCTGTGAAAGTGGTCAGACACTACAAACAGAATCAAACACTTCCTGAGCTCAAAACTAGCAACGTAATCCAGGTAGGACACTAAACTGAAAGCGACTCTGTTTTGCCATACTTACAGAGATGCACCATGACTCTTCTCTTCCAATTTTATGCCTAGGGAAAAGGGAAATGAATAAATCAACAATAAAATTAATTGACATTTTTAATTTGAGATGCATAAAATTATGAGAAAATGAGAAAGAGTGAACAGGTCGAAAGAGTTTCTAGTAACAGAGAGGTGGCGGCAATGGCTCCAATAGCTTTCTTCTGGCCAGCAGGACAGGATGTTACAAATCCTCACCCTCTGCACTGTAAACTTCCATGATGTTATTCCAATGTTCAGTCTTTTCTCCACATAAGAAAGTTTTTGTTAATTCTTTCAGCTTATTCTCTCTCCACTGTCCCATCCTGAACTGGCCCTTCTTTTTTAATTCACTCAAGCTCTTTCCAAAAGGAGTGACAGGGAAAAGATCAATACGCTAAAACCCAGGTTGCTTGCCCCCATTTCACACCATCCAAGGGCACTGAGATCTACAGTCGCCTCAAACAGCCTTTCCAGTAGAGACCAGTTAACTCAGCCCAGATCAGAGACCTGAGCACCCTGTACCACACCAGGCAATGTCAGTGAAAACTGATAACCAATTTCTTATATTACACCAGTGACAACATTTAAAGTATTTAATGGACTGTGAATCCTTTAAGATGTGCTGCAATTATGAAAACTGTCAGATTGATCCAGACCCTATTCCCATGTGTGTCTCCTCTTTGCCTTCACAGAACAGTACATCCCAAAAGGAGTCCATTCACCCCACTGAGATTACACTGCCTCTTTGGAACAATAATCTGGTTATTCCCACACCCCTGATCTCTCCTAATAGCCCTACAATGTATTCCTATAGTAATTTATTTCCAAATGGAAACTAATAATTTAAGCAATTTTATATTAATTTTCAGGATCCGAGCATTTATTCAGCATCTGAGCCAGGGAGTATTTATTGCCCATCCCTAAACACCCTTGAGAAGGTGGTTGCAAGCCACTGACTTGAACCACTGCAGTCCTGGTGGGGACTTTTCCCTGTACCTGCTGCCCTTGTCCTCAGTAGCACAGGTCGGTGTAGCCTGGGCAGATAACTGCAGTGTGTTTTGTAGATGGCACACACTGCAGCCATTGTTCACCTGTAGTAGAGGGAGTAACCATTCAGGGTGGTCAATGGGATCAAGTAGGCTGGATGGAGTTGAGCTTCCTGAGAGCTGTTGGTGCTGTTCATCCGGGCAACTGTCCCATAACACTCCCCGTTTGTGCCATGCAGATAGGGGGGTGTCAGGAAATGAGCCAAACGCTGCAGGACACCCACTCAGTAACTGCTCTTGTACCCATGTTTTTGTCTTAAATGTGGCTGGGTCCGTTTAGTCTCTGGTCAGTGGCACTCCCTCCCCTCCGATGCTGATGGTGGGGGATCCCCTGAGGGTCAGTGGTAGATGATTACATTCTCCTCAGCAGCGGACCCGGACCCGAGTCGGAGGAGGGACGGCGACCACCGTCCTTCCACCTGCACACTCACCCTGCGGGCTGCTGCCTCCCGCAGTTGAATAGCTTGCCCACACTGTCCACTCCTCTACCTTCTCCACCCCTCCCCCCTCTCTCCTCCCCCCTCCCCTCCCTTCCCCCCTCCCCCTCCCTCCCTTCCCCCCTCCCTTCCCCCTCCCCTCCCTCCCTTCCCCCCTCCCCCTCCCTCCCTTCCCCCCTTCCCCTCCATCCCTTCCCCCAACCCCTACCTCCCTTCCCCTCCTCCCCCTCACTCCCTTCCCCTCCTCCCCCTCCCTCCCTTCCCCTTCCCCCCTCCCCCTCCCTCCCTTCCCCTTCCCCCCTCCCCCTCTTCCCCTTCCCCCCTCCCTCCCTTCCCCTTCCCCCCTCCCTCCTCTTCCCCTCCCCTCTCCTCCCACTCCCCTCCCCGTCCCCCCTCCCCCTCCCTCCCTTCCCCCTTCCCCCCTCCCTCCCTTCCCCCTTCCCCCCTCCCTCCTCTTCCCCCTTCCCCCCTCCCTCCTCTTTCCCTCCCCTCTCCTCCCACTCCCCTCCCCGTCCCCCCTCTCCCTCTCTCCCCCTCCCCTCTCTCCCCTCCCTTCCTCCTCCCCTTCTCCCTCCCTCCCTCCTCCCCCCTCCCCTCCCCGTCCCCCCTCTCCCCCTCCCCTCTCTCCCCTCCCTTCCTCCTCCCCTTCCCCCTCCCTCCCTCCTCCCCCCTCCCCTCCCCTCCCCTCCCCATCCCCCCTCTCCCTCTCTCCCCCTCCCCTCTCTCCCCTTCTCACCCCCTCCCCCTCCCTCCCTCCTCCCTCCCTCCTACCCCCTCCCACCCTCCTCCCCTTCCCCCTCCCCCTCCCTCCCTTCCCGTCCTCCCTCCCCCCCTCCCCCCCTCTCCCACCCTCCCCCCCTCTCCCCCCCTCCCCCCCTCTCCCCCCCTCCCTCCCCCTCTCCCCCCCCTCCCTCCCCCTCTCCCCCCCTCCCTCCCTCCCTCCCCCTCTCCCCCCCTCCCTCCCCCTCTCCCCCCCCTCCCCCCCCCTCTCCCCCCCTCCCTCCCCCTCTCCCCCCCTCCCTCCCCCTCTCCCCCCCCTCTCTCTCCTCCCTCTCCCCCCCTCCCCATCTCTCTCCTCCCTCTCCCCCCCTCCCCATCTCTCTCCTCCCTCTCCCCCCTCCCCATCTCTCTCCTCCCTCTCCCCCCTCCCCATCTCTCTCCTCGCTCTCCCCCCTCCCCCTCTCTCCCCCCTCCCCATCTCTCTCCTCTCTCCCCTCTCTCCCCTCCCTCCCCCCCTCCCCCTCTCCCTCCCCCCCTCCCTCCCTCTCTCGCTCCCTCCCCCCCTCCCTCCCCCCCCCTCTCCCTCCCCCTCTCCCTCCCCCCCTCCCTCCCTCCCCCCCTCCCTCCCCCCTCCCCCTCTCCTCCCCCCCTCCCTCCCCCCCTCCCTCTCCCTCCCCCCCCTCCCTCCCCCCCTCCCTCCCCCCCTCCCTCTCCCCTCCCCCCCTCCCCCCCCCCCCTCCCTCCCCCCCTCCCCTCCCCCCTCCCCCCCCTCCCCCCCTCCCCCTCCCCCCCTCCCTCCCCCCCTCCCCCTCTCCCTCCCCCCCTCCCCCTCTCCCTCCCCCCCTCCCCCTCTCCCTCCCCCCCCCCTCCCTCCCTCCCCCTCTCCCTCTCCCTCCCCCTCTCCCTCTCCCTCCCCCTCTCCCTCTCCCTCCCCCGTTCACCTTCACCACCCTCCGCCTCTCAGAGCCGAAGCTTAGACGACGCCATCGTTTCGCACTCTGACCCGGAAGTCGAACCCTGGAGCGGACCTGTCACTCACCGGTTAATGTAAAGAAGAAACTTGGCGCCCAGCTCTTCAGTCGCGGGCGCGCAGTTAATGCAGTCACTGCAAAGCTTTTAAGCTCCAGGCCTGGTATCACAACCCACACAGACTGAATTATAATGCAGGTTTTGTCACATGGAGGAGAGCTCCCCGTTCAGGACGGGGGAGCCGACTTTATAATATTTTACCAATGCTTTCAATAAACTCGAGGAGAAACGGGAATTCATCTTGAAGAGCTGGTCAATGTTTCTTGTCATTTACAGGGTCGGTGTGTGTGTAGTTTGAGAGTTAGTAGGTCCTACATCATTTACACTGGGCTTATGTGTGTTCCCAGCCCCATCCTGACCGCTGCTTCTCCAGGCTGAGCGGCCATGGGCCAGGGATTCCCGGCAGTCAGTGCGGAGGGGGTGCATTTCTCAAGGAGGATTTGAGAACATCCCTTAATCTTTTGCTCTGTCCACCTGTCACATGGACCAGCAATGTGTTTGTTTCATGATTCTGGTGTTGGGCACGCAAACAATTTGGCCTGACCAACGGAGCAGCGTGAGTGTAGTTAGGTCCTTAAGGTTGATGTGGGAGAGGACACTGATGTTGGTTCACTTATCCTGCCTGTGAATTCAGACGATCTAGTGAAGATAGTGTTTGTGGATCTTTCCAGGGCTTCAATATGCCTGTTCTAAGTAGGTCAAAGTATATAGAAGGGCAGAGGCTGTGCTGGGACACTGAATGCCATGGTGAATTTCGTCAGCAATGTTGGCCTGCAGAGAGGAGGTTCCCAAGGTATGGGAAGTGGTCCACATGTTCCAGGCTCATTGTGGGCCTTTACTGTTGGAGAACGTTGTTGTATGGTGGGGGCAGGTCGGTAGAGGACCACTTTTTTGGATGCTCAATGTAAAGCCCATCCTCAAGTTTGTTCCAGTGAACAAGATGGCAATGACTTGGAGCTCAACTTCCAAATGTGTGTAAATACAAGTGTTGTCTGCATCCTGTAGTTTGCCCCCTGAGTCCAGGGTAACCTTGGCTCTGGTGTGGAGGTGACATGTATTGAATATTTTCCCACGAGTACAGTGGATTTGTTACACTTCAGCAGGAAACTCGGGATGTGGTGCTGAGATTGAATCTATTGTGGACCTTTGGTTAGGATCATGGCTTGCCTGCCACTTTGAGGCAAACATAAGATGGAGACAACTTTCTCCGGACAGTTGAATTTGAGGGGAGAGCTCCGCAGTCCCTCCTGTCTGATGAGGTTAAAGGCTTTGCTGAGGTCAAAAAAAGGCCACGCATAGTGATTGGTTTTGCTCCCTGCATTTCTCTGGGACTTATCGTGCAGTGAAGACTACATGAAGCCCAGACAGACAGTTTTTGGGCCAGAGGGTGGCTAAGGAGGACCCTGGCGATGACCTTCCCTCTGGCAGATGCAGGGAGATCTCACCATAGTCTTTCTTTAAGGTGGGCATGATTACAACGTCTCTGACATCCCTGGACATGTCCTCATGTGCCCAGCTGTGGATGATGACATTATGAATTGTGACTGAAGATCCTCAGCCAAGATTTAGAATTTCAGCACAAACATTGTCAGCTCCCAAGACTTGTTATTTTTTAGTTGCCATGTGGCCATTAGACCTTGCCAGTCAAAGGTAGCAGTAAACCTGGGGTGGAGAGATTGCAGTGGGATGGAGTCATGGTGTTCACACCTGAGGGCAGAGTCGTAGTTGAGAATATCTTCAAAGTATTCCTTCCAGTGGACAGCGACTGCCTGTCCTTGGTAAGTTCACCTCCGTTCTGGGCTCTCATGGGGGTGGGCCATAGATGGTCTTCATGGTGCTGACGATTCTGCGCATCATGGCTGTCAGTGAGTTGCTTGACTTCCTGTGCTCTCTCCTCCCACCGTCTGTTCTTTAGCTCACAGGTTTTCTGCTGGACGTTGGCCTTCAGCTGTCTGTGGAACTTTTCCTTTGAACCATGGTTGAGCTTTCAGTCCAGGAACAGCTTATGTTTGTGATAAATTAGCTCCAAGATCTCCTGATCACTTTCATCAAACCAGTCTTGCTATTTTCTGGAGAAGCCAATCTGCTGATTACAGCGGGTCAGTGCAGTCCCAACATTGTGGGTGCTCATCTGTTGCCTGGGAGGCGTGCGTGCGTGCGTGCATGTGTGTGTGTGCGTGTGTGTGTGTGTGTGAGACCAGATTGATGGACATAATTATGCATTTTAGGTTTGGTTAGACCAACAGACATTGTTGCATATAACGGCATGGATGCATCATTGCAGGTCCCTGGATAACAAACGGGTTCCATTTTTACAGGCATCCATAAATCATGTCAGAAAATGCACAGAAATCATTGGATATGGTAACCATACCTCCACAACATTGGCATCAAAAGCACATAAGCTTGATAAGAAAGAACAATTTCTGAGAGTGGAGAGAGGGAGGAAACTAGTTTTGCTGTTTGTAGGTATGTCTGTATGTTGGACTTCTGAATGTAATGATGTTATGGGAGCTTGTTCATATATACAGGTGTCCATAAGCCGAGCATTGGGAACCCAGGTTTCAGGTCATCTTTAATCTGAAATTTTCCATCTTCAACCTGAAAGGTTAGCTCTGTTTGTCTTACCACAGATGCCATCTGACCTGCTGAGTGTCTCCAGAACTTTCTGTTTTTAATTTAAAATTCTTAACGTGTTTGACAGGCTGGATGCAGGGAAGGTATTCGATTAAGGATTGATGGACCAGGTGGCAGAGTTTCAGAATAAGGCTTGGCCACTTATAACAGAGAAAAGGTTAAATTTCTTCACTCACTGGGTGGTGAACATTCGGAATTCTCTATCCCAAAGGACTGTAAAGGCCCAGTTGTTGTGTTCATTCAAAACATCGATCATCAAAATCCAGGGGCATGGGGATCATGCAGGAAAATGGAACTGAGGTAGAAGATCAGCCATCATCTTGATGAATGGCAGAATGGGCTCTAAAGTCCACATGACCAGGTCCTGCTTCTATTGCTTATGTTCCCATTCATTGTTTGCAGGGTGGCAAGGAATTCCTGAGCAATGGCACAGGCTTTCTTTCTTCATCTCAGCCAATTATTCAAAGTTAAGGTCAAGTTTATTGTCACATGCACAAGTACATGAATGCACAGGTGCAATGAAAAAATTACTTGCAGCAGCATTACAGGCACATAGCATCATTTTAACAGCATTCACAAGAAAAAACATAAGTTAAACATAAATTATAGACAAGTTTTACAAGAAAGAACACAATTAGAACAAAAAAATGTCCATTTTAGTGCAGAGTGATCAAAGTGGTCATACTGTTGTGAAACTGTAGTGATTAGGCTTGTACCAGTTGGTTCAAAAACTGAATGGCTGAAGGGAAGTAGCTGTTCCTGAACCTGGCGGTGTGGGACTTCAGGCTTCTGTACCTCCTGCCTGATGGTAGCTACGAGAAGATGGCATGGCCCGGGTGGTGGGGATCTTGATTCTCTTCCATATTATGTTGACTGTCCTTCTGTGCATTGCTGAGAGTTTATTCTTACAAACCCAAAATAATCATGCATAGGGACCACAAATTTCATTTTGGAGTTCAGATTTATGAAGAGCGAATATTGGAACAGCTTCTGCTTTTCTGACCACGGCCACAGGATGGCTCCCTATGAAAACCAGTACTCAGATTCTCAGTACTTTATTGACATTTATTCGACTTGGTGACCTATTCTGTGTAAAGCTCTCTCTACACTGTCCCAGCACACACTCCTCTAGCAGGTACAGCACAAGTTAAATACAGAGTAAAGCTCCCTCTATCTACCCTGCCTTATCACACACCCAGTGCAGGTACAGAAATGTTTGGTTCTTGACTGAGTGAAGCTCCCCCTGGAACTGAGGCCAATTAGTGGGAACAGCTGCTACCTGCTGCAGCATGTCACTGCCTGTGGGAGCTAAGAGCATGGTGAAGAAAAAAACTGTTCCATCAAACATTCCCCAAGCAGATATTGCACAGGTTAAAACAAAGCTTCCTCCGCCAATGCTATATCAGGTACAGCACAGTTTAGATACAGAGTAAAGCTCCCTCCACTCTGACCTATGAAACAAATCCAGGGTATGCTGTTGGGTCGATGTAAAGCATCCTATACACTGACCAATTATATGCTATCTGGGTAGCAACAGTATGGTGAGGTACAGAGTCAAGCTCTCTCATCAGACGGGGTAACTATTAGCAAGACACTTAAAACAGATGTATGAAGAAGATTAGCCGGTGTGTTAGGGAATCTGATTTACTGCTGGTAGTGGGGGCCCGAAATAGAACGCCTTCCAAATCCTGGTACTAATATCCTTCAACTTTATAAGAATATTACTCAAAAACAATCACACAGTGGAATCATTTAATTTGTTACCTGAACTGACTGAGTCTTTAAGGAGACTGCCCCATTCTGCAGCAAATGGAAGTGAATAAATCATATTGTCTGTACACCTGCTAATATTTTTCACAGATTTTCTTTAACTGCTTGCAAGACACAGACTGTTACATGTTTTCCAGTAACTGTGCCCCTCAAAGGACAAAGATTTACAAACAGCTGTAAAACATATCAGTTGCTGAGCACAGATAAAGAGAACTATATTAAATAAAGGTTCTTAAGTTTACACTGTGACACAGTAATTTTCCGATCAGTGGCCAAGACCGTCTTGTTGCAGTTACTAAGAGGTGATGTGGTCCTTTCCATCTCAAAATCTGGTTGCAAGTAACTCAGTGTCATTTATTGTTTCAAATAAACCTCCTCTCTCACACAGCTGTGGGTCAGGAATTGATTATTATCCCAGGTTCAAATGATGCCTGTAGAGCACCACAGTCATGTCAGCTATGGTTCACTGGATATCATGTCTATGTAAAGTTGTACCAAAACTACCGTGTAGAGAAAGGCTATCGGCCCATTTGTCTGTGCTGCTGTTTGTTCTCCCCAGGAGCTCCCCCCCCCCACACAACTTCATGTCTCCCCATCAAACAGAAGAATATTGAGTAGGCCATCTGAGCCTTCAAGCCAGCTCTGCCAATCAATACAATCATGGCTGTATCTCAACACCATATTCTTGCTACCTCTCCTTGATGCCTCCATCTCTATTTTTAAATTTATATTCAGTAACTTGACCTCCACATCTTTCAGTGGCAGAGAAATTCACAGATTCACTACCCTCTAAGTAAAGAAACTTTTCTTCATTTCACTTCTTTGTGATTTATCCCATATCCTGAGACTGACTCTTTCTCCGGACCCCCAGCCAGGGGAAATATCCTCCCTGCGTTCAGCCTGTCAGAATTCTGCATGTTTCTAAACCATAGTGAATTGAGTCTCAGACGACTCAACTGCTCCTCATATGACAATTCCAGGAGTCGGTCTGGTGAATCTTTAGTGTGCTCCCTCTTTGGCAATATACCCTTTTTTAGAAGGTAAGCTAAAACTGCACACAATATCCCAGTGTGGTCTCACCAAGGCCCTGTACAGTTGTAGTAAAACATCGTTGCTCCTTTACTCACAAAATCTTTCAATGAAGGCCAACATATCATTTGCCTTCTTAACTGCTTGATGCATCTGCATGTTCACTTTCAGTGATTAGTATACAAGGACACCCTAGTCCCTTTGCATATCAACATTCCCAAACTATAACTAGTTAAGTAATATTCTGCCTGTTTTTCTACTGAAGTGGATAACTTCACATTTATCTACATTATACTCATGGCTAATTGCCTTGAGAAGCTGGCATTGCACCATCTTCTTAAACAATTTCAGTAGTAAGTTTTGATACAAGTGAGAGGCCATTTCACATGCCAATTAAGAGTCAGCCATGCTGTTGTAGGACAAGAGTCACATCTAGACCCAAACTGGGGACAGTAGGTTTCCCTCCTATTAACAAGCAGTTGGACATTTACCACGATACGACAGTTCCCTAGCTTTGTCCCCTGAAAGTAATGTTTTACTCCCAGGCTTTTTACACTGAGTTCAAATTCTCAAACTGGCATGATGGAAATTGAACTCATTGGAGTAATGTCCATGATGGAAGAAGTCCTTACTTAGTCTGGTCCTTTAGTGACTCCAGTCCCACACCATGTGGGGATGGACAGTAAATGCCAGCCTTGTCAGCATGCCCAAGACTGGATGTTAATCACCTGCTGGGACAACACCAGGAACTTTCCTATCCTGTCTGCAGCCACTAACCAGCCTGTTTTACAACCTGTTTGTGGTGCTGGGGCTCTTCTCACTTTCAATGCTGATTGTCACTAACGTCCCAAAGAGACATTGGCATTTAGTTATCAATATTTTTTTCCCAGTGAACCGTCCTTTATACCACTCTTCCAGACCGTTATCAAATTATTATTCTTGCCACAAGAGTTTTCAAATGAGAAACCAGATTGGGATATCATTACACAGGCCGTTGCCGGGTAACGAACGGGTTCCATTTTTACAGATGTCTGTAAGTCAAAAAATGCACAAAAATCACTTGATTTGATAACCATACCTCCACAGTATTGTAAAGAATGGCATCAAATGTACATGAGACTGACTTGAAAGAACAATTACTAAAAGTGGAAAGAGAGTGTAAACTAGTTCTGCCATTCGTAGGAACGAATGTATATATGTACATTGGACTTTTGAATTTAATAACATCATGGGAGCTCGTTTGTTTGTAGGGGTGTCCAAAAGTCGAGCGTTTGTAACACAGGGGTGGCTTGCAATCATATTTGTCATGTTTCTGATTGTAAAAGAAAATTGTTGGAGCTACTACTCTTGTCTGATGAGCTAGTGAACTGGGTGACCGAGTGGTTTGATGCAAAGTTACTAAGTGTGCCCCAACAGTGTGTCTTCGCCCTCTTTTATGGAAGGCCCAAGCTGTATTAATATCACAAGCCCACGACACTGGGAATGAGACAAGGTTTCCATTCATAGTCAAGGGCAACTCTGTATCTTTTAGTATATACAAAAAGGAAAGAAAGGAATGTTGAAAGAGTGTGGTAATTGAGCTGAAAGCCAGCTGTAAAACACACCTTGTTCTCTCTGTTTGTTTTCAAATACTCAAGGCAATGACTCAATCACCTTACTGTTTCAGTTCAAGTTGCAATCTCGCAATGCTTGCTCCCACATCATTTACCATTTTTCCCCGAGCAATAATTATTTATCGATATGACTGACTGGCACTAGCACGCTGGTTGGCATTTGCTGAAACTAGCTGGCCCTACCCAATTAACATTGGATAACATAGCCTGACCCTGAACAGCAAGGCAAACAGTGATTAACACTGACTAGCACTGGGTGTCATTGACATTGCACAGCATTGACTGGCTGATAGTGGATGGCATTGGTTGACATTGGCCATCACTACATGAAATGGGCTGGCACAGAAAGGTGCTGGTTGACCCTACAAGCTCCATGGAATGTGTGGGGAAGTATGTAGCAAGAGTAAAAAGAACTGACAAAAAAAGGACAAAACACCAGGTCCAGATGACGTACTCAGAACTTTGGTAAAAGCTAGCAAATACACTTTATAAATTCAAAAGTTCTGTTTGAGACAGGGTGGTACTAAAGGGCAGGTGGACAAGAAATGTTGTGATAAAATACTGGAATCTGGAGTAGAAGTGGGAGAACAGCAACTTTGGACAGAAAGTATAATAAAAAGTACCATGGATTCCAAAAGGTTAAGTAACATTTAATGAAACTGGTAGAATTATTTCAATGGATAAAAGTAGATAAAATTTGCAACAGGAGGCCCATGATTAAGCATCACTTAACAGGCTCAAGGCAAAGATTAAGGATGTGAAGCCAGGGAACCAATAGACTAATAGATTGCAGATGGGCTAAAACATATGGGAGCCCAGAGTGCTGAATGGGCAAGGTGAAAATAGGCAGCAAAGCTGATAACTCTCTGGTACAGTGTGAGGGCAGGAAGCAGAACCAATACTGTCATCAATGCACCGCAAAAGGAGATAAGGGAGGGAACACAAGTGGGCGTGAAACCAGGAAGGTTCTACTTACCCCACTAAAATTCATCTGCAGCTTGGACCCATTCGGTTCCCACAGCTACAACCTCTTTTTGGAGGTAGTGAGTGAAGTTGCTCAGTGCAAGGAAACTTCACTGGGATATTTCAGTCTTCTGGACTTAACACTGAATTCAGCAATTTCAGAGAATTAGAGATTCAAACCTTTATATCTCCAGCATTCACTGGTTGTTTCTTTCATTTAGTCCTTTCCAACTGTTAATTGCACAATTTTGTCTTTTTCACTTCCACACAGTTTTTTATTCATTAGCCTTCACCACGTTCTTTTATGCAACTCTGCCATTCACTTCATCATTCCATCTCTTTCCCTCCACTTTATCAGACAGCCCCTTCTGTTCTCTCCTCCCCTCTCCTGTTTCTTTGCATCTTATAAACATGTTTGTCTCTTTGTCTAGATCTGATAAGAAGATAGCAACTGAAATGTTAACTCTATTTCTGCTTTCACAGATGCTGCCAAACTGCTCAAAATTTCCAGCATTTGTTGCTCTATTTCAAAACTGGAGCAAGTTCAGCAACAGATGTGCAGCAGAAATGCTGGCATTTCTGTGGAAGCTTTGGCCATTATTTAGAATAAGGACCGGCCATGGCACAGGTTTAAAGTTCTCATCCTTGTTTTCAAATCCCTTCATACCTTCACCTCTAACTACCTCTACACCCTGACATCTCTGTAGTTTGGACGTCTTGAACATACCAAACATTAATTGCTCCTTTGTTAGTGAATGTGCCTTCATGTGCCTACCCCTAAGCTTGTTCATTTCCTTCCAAAAATTCACTGCTTCACTGATCATTTCTCCTGTAAGACATTCTTTCAAACCATCTTTGTCCAACTTTTGGCCATCTGTCATAAAACTTCTGGTCCGGTCCTCTGGCAACTTTATTTGGTAATTCTTCTGTGAAGCACCTTGGGATGACTGATTTTACTAAAGGTGATGCATGTGGGAGCTGTTGTTCTGGAAAAGTTTGAAAAGTTTGCACTAACACGGGTAAGTATGCTGTGTTAGGAAACATAACTTAGAAAATTAAAAAAATTGGAGTAGAAACACAAATGGACTGAAAGGCTCAGATAAAGAAATCATGAAAAGCAGTACCACAGGCTGGTAACAATTAAAAATGCTAACATGGTGCAGGGATTTATTTCTAAAGCTATAGAAACTCGAAGTTATTATGTTGAATGTGTATAAGCCACTATTCATGCTGCACCTTGTAGTACACAGTTCTAATCCCAATGCTATTCAAAAAGACTAATGCATCCAATAGGGAAATATGGAGGAATGTAGAATATGGAACTTGCTACAGGAAGTATTTGAGCAACTAGCTGCTGAAAGGAAATTAGACAAGCACATGAGGGAAAATGTGAATCCAGGTCGTCCTGGACTTACAAATGCCCCACCTGTGTATACGAATGAGCTCCCATAATATTAGTAAATTCAGAAGTCTGATGTACGTACACACTTTTGTTCCTATGAGCAGCAGAACGAGTTTCCTCTCTCTCTCCACTTTTAGTAATTGTTCTTTAGCATCAGTCTTTTGTGCTTTTGATGCCATTCATGGCAGTATTGTGGAGGTATGGTTACCATATCCAGTGATTTTTGTGTATTTTCCAATTTATGGACAAAATCATATTCTGGATGTCTGTAAAAATGGAACCTGTTCGTTACCTGGGGACAGCCTGTAAATATAAATGCTGAAAGGGTGAGCCAGAGTGGAGGGAATGGGAGGAGACTCTTGTATAATGTTAACTTCAGCACAGACTAACTTAGCTTTGCTGTATATTCCCATGTATTTCTTAATATATTTAATGATTGTCAGGATTGCTTTGTCCAAGATGGAGTCATGTTTCTGGAGAGCTGTTGGTGCTGCACTCATCCAGGCGAGTGGAGAATATTCCATCATGCTCCTGCCCTGAGCCTTGTAGATAATGCAAAGACGGAGGTAAGTGATTTGCCACAGGATACCCAGTTTCTGACTTATTCTTGCAGCCACGGTGTTTATGTGGCTGGTCCAGGTGAGATTCTGGTTACAGTAACCCTTGGGATATTGATGGTGGGGAACTCAGTGATGATAATGGTATTGAATGTGGTAGTGGTTAGACTCTCTTGTTGGAAGGAGTCATTGCCTCACACTTTTGTGGCAAGCATGTTACTTGCCACTCATCAACCCATGTCTGAATCTTGTCTAGGTCTTGCTGCATGCAGGTATGGCCTGCTTCAATTACTGAAGATTTACAAGTGGAATTGAACATTGTGCAATCATTAGAAAACATCTTCCCCTATGATGTTATAAGGAAGACAAGTCATTGATGAAGCATTTGGAGAGGATTGGGCCTAGGAAGCTACACTGAAGAGCTCCTGCAGTGATATTGCAGACTGGAATGATTGCCCTCCAACACCCACAGCCATATTTCTTCGTGTGGATTTGAATCCAACCACTGGACTGTTTGCCATTTGATGCCCATTGAGTTCAGTTTTACCAGGGCTCTTTGATGTCACATTCAATCAAATGCTGGCTTGATGTCACTCTCACCTCATTTACTGTGTGTTTCTCAACATTATTCTCTCTTGGGACCTGACTGGTCAATAAGGCTGGTGTTTACTGTTCATTCTTAACTGATGATGAGGCACATTCTTGTACCGCTAAACACAAGCGTATACACACATATGATTGTAAGCTATGGACCTCCAGCATTTTGACCCAGCAGCAATGAAGGATCAGTAACATATTTCCATCAGTAACATATTTCCAAGTCAGGATAATGTGTGTCTTAGAGAGGAACCAGCAGATGGTGGTGAACTAATGAGCCTGCTGCCTTTTAAGTTCTGGACAACAGGGTTTGAAAATTCAGGTGGTGCTTTTGAAGGAAATATCAGTGAGTTGCTATGGGACACTTTGTGGAGCTACAGACTGGACTCGGGTGTGTCAGCGGTGGGGACACTGAGTGTTTAAAATAGCGGATGAGGTGCTAACCAAACAAGCTGCTTCCTCCTGAATGATGATAAATGTCTTGAATGTTGTTGCAACTGCACTCATCCAGGCAAATGGAGAAAGAAAGAGGGAAAGAGAGAGAGAGAGAGATGTGTGTATACGCTTGTGTTTGAGGGTGGGTTTCCATGTGTCCACCTGCTTGCTTGTCATGTTTGGATCCTGGGTGATAACTCCCCTGATTGGGTAGCCCACTCAGACCCATTGCCTGGACTCCTGTATGAGGAACAATCCTTCAGGCATGGAAGCGAGTGATTGCCGACTTAAGCCCAAGAAAATGGGTCAGAATCTTCAGAGGGAAAGGAGTCAGACTCGTCATTGGAAGGAGGATGTGTCCTTTTTTCTGAAGCTACTGGAAACAAATGCCAGCCCACAGAATGCACATCATGGGATCAGCTGAAAGCAAAGATTAAGTTTGCTTTCCGACTGGAGCATTTAGAAATTCAATGGCTGTGGTGTCTCAATAAATATATAACTCAAGTGAGACTGATTCTGTGGTATTTAAGATGTTTACAGCATTGGGAGTGAACTACCATTTTATCTTTAACTGCATTTGAATGGTGTGACGGGATTGATGGTCCTTTTGTCACACTTTGTCATATGGCATTTCTGCTGCTCCACGGCAGGAACAGATTTTGATTTGTTTACTGTCAGGCCCAAGGAGTGAGCTCAGTCCTCAGGTGTGAAATTACAAGATGTTTTCAATTAAGGGGACTCTGAGAAAAATGGGAGATCTTAAAGAATGTGCTCATTTAAAAAAAGAATAAAGTTCAGCTTTCTAATATATTTCATTACCTTGGTGATCTCTCGTGGTCTTGCTTGCGGGATATGTTTAGTTTTGATTCCTGATATGTGTAAACATAGTTGTTCTTTGGTGGAAAACAGTCGGTTCATCAATTGGCTTCAGTGATTTTATAAGAGTACGATAGCATTTGTCTCTAATTTATGCATTCACAGGATGTGGACGTCACGGGCAATGCCAGCATTTACTGTCCATCCCTAATTGCTCCTGAACTGAGGAGGCAGTTAAATGTCAACCACATTGGTGGGCTCTGCAGGTAAAAGTAGGCTGGACTGGGTAATGATGGCAGATTTCTTCCCCTGAAGGACATGAGCGAACCAGCTGAGTTTTTATGGCTGTCCAGTAATTTTATGGCTACTGTTACTGAAACTAGCCTTAATTTAAATTCCAGTTTTACTTAATTACTTTAATTTCAATTCACTAGCTGGTGGATTCAAACTCATGCCTCTGGATCAATGGCCCAGAACTCTGGCTTGTCATCCAATAACCTAATTACTACACCATTGTACCCAAGTCCAGCCCAGTGACTTCAACTGCTTTGTTACTGCTTGCTTGATAAAGGCGACTTGAGTGAAGTATCGGGCACAGTTCAAAACTGCTCAAAGAAGTTGTAATACCTTCAGCAGATGAAACTTAAGGAGAAAACTAAATTTAGGAGATGAAATTTTCCTAATTGTTACAGAAGAAAGAAGGTGGCACAATGGATAGCTAGTAGAGCAGCTGCCTCACAGTGTTAGAGACCCAGCTTCGATACTGACCTCAGGTGCTATCTGCGTGGAGTTTGCACGTTCTTCTGGTGATCATGTGGGTTTCCTCTGGGGGCTCCAGCTTCCTCCCACAAACCAAAATCATAAGAACATAAGAAATAGGAGCAGGAGTAGGCTATCTGGCCCGTCGCGCCTGCTCCACCATTCAATAAGATCATGGCTGATCTGTCCGTGGACTCAGATCCACCTACCTGCCTTTTCCTCATAACCCTTAATTCCCCTACAATGCAAAAATCTGCCTAACTGTGTCTTAAATATATTTAATGAGGTAGCCTCCACTGCTTCTCTGGGCAGAGAATTCCACAGATTCACTACTCTCTGGGAAAAGCAGTTCCTCCTCATCTCTGTCCTAAATCTATTCCCCCGAATCTTGAGGCTACGTCCCCTAACTCTAATCTCACCTACCCGTGGAAACAACCTTCCTGCCTCTATCTTATCTATCACTTTCATAATTTTACATATTTCTGTAAGATCCCCTCTCATTCTTCTGAATTCCAGTGAGTATAGTCCCAGGCGACTCAATCTCTCCTCATAGGCTAACCCCCTCATCTCCGGAATCAACCTGGTGAACCTCCTCTGCACCGCCTCCAAAGCAAGTAAATCTTTCCTCAAGTAAGGAGACCAGAACTGCACGCAGTACTCCAGGTGCGGCCTCACCAGTACCCTGTACAGTTGCAGCAATAACCTTCCTGGTCTTAAATTCAATCCCTCTAGCAATGAAGGCCAATATTCCATTTGCTTTCTTGATAACCTGTTGCACCTGCAAACCAACCTTCTGCGATTCATGCACAAGCACTCCCAAGTCCCTCTGCACAACAGCATGCTGCAATCTTTCACCATTTAAATAATAATCTGATCTTCTATTTTTCCTTCCAAAGTGGATGAACTCACATTTACCAACATTGTACTCCATCTGCCAGACCTTTGCCCACTCACTTAACCTATCTATATCTCTCTACAGACTCTCTGCATCCTCTGCACAATTTGCTCAATTTAATGTCATCAGCAAACTCAGATATGCTACACTTGGTCCCCTCTTCCAAATTGTTAATGTATATCATGAACAGTTGTGGGCCCAGCACCGACCCCTGCGGCACCCCGCTCACCACTGATTGCCAACCAGAGAAACACCCATTTATCCCAACTGCCCTGCCTTCTATTGGTTAACCAATCCTCTATCCATGCTAATACATTACCCCCAACTCCATGCACCCTTATCTTATGGATAAGTCTTTTATGCAGCACCTTATTGAATGCCTTCTGGAAATCCAAGTATACAACATCCACCTGTTCCCCTCTATCCTCTGTGCTCATTATATCCTCAAAGAACTCCAGTACGCTTGGCAAACAGGACCTGCCTTTACTGAATCCATGCTGCATCTGCTTGATGGAACCATTTCTAACCAGATGTCTCGCCATTTCTCCCTTAATGATAGCTTTAAACATTTTCCCAACTACAGATGTTAAGCTAACTGGCCTATAGTTACCTGCCTTTTGCCTACATCCTTTTTTAAACAGTGGCGTGATACTTGCTGTCTTCCAATCCGCCGAGACCTGCCCAGAGTCCAGAGAATGTTGGTAAATTATCACAAACACCTCTACTGTAACTTCCGCCATTTCTTTCAATACCCTGGGATGCATCCCATCAGGACCAAGAGACTTGTCTACCTTTAGGCCCACTAGTTTGCTCATCACTACCTCTTTAGTGACAGCGATTGTATCGAGGTCCTCACCTCCCATTGCATTCATAACATCTCTCTTTGGCGTTAGAGTTGTCCTCCACCGTGAAGACTGACACAAAATAGTTGTTCAGTGCCTCAGCCATTTCCACATTACCCAATATTAATTACTCTTTCTCATCTTCCAAGGGACCTACGTTCACTTTAGCCACGCTTTTCCGCTTTTTATAATTATAAAAACTTTTATGATCTCTTTTTATATTTTGTGCTAGTTTACTTTTATAATCTACCTTCCCTTTCCTTATTGCTTGCTTAGTAGTTGTTTGTTGCTTTCTAAAGTTTTCCCAGTTTTCCTGCTTCCCACTACTCTTGGTGACGTTGTATGTATGAGCATTTAACTTGATGCCTTCTTTTATTTCCCGAGTTATCCAAGGCTGGCTCTCCCCACCGTTACTGCCCTTGCTTTTAACTGGAATATACTTTTGTTGAGCACCATGAAAAATCTGTTTGAAAGTCTTCCATTGTTCCTCTCTGTCCCACCATATAACCTGTGTTTCTAGTCTATGCTAGACAACCTCTTCCCGTTGTAGTCTCGTTTGTTTAGGTATAATACACTGGTTTTAGATCGAACTATTACACCCTCCATTTGTATGAGAAATTCAATATACTCTGATCACTCTTTACAAAGAGGATTCCTAACTGCACGATCGTTCATTTTACCTGTCTCATTGCACAGGACCAGATCTAAGATAGCATTTTCCCTTGTAGGTTCACTAGCATGCTGTTCAATAAAGCTATCATGGATGCATTCTGTGAAGTCCTCCTCAATACTGCCTCCACCAACTTGATTCGCCCAATCTATGTGGAAGTTAAAGTTCCCCATGACAACTGCTGTTCCATCCTTACATGCATCAAATATTTCTTAGTTTATTGCCTGTGCCACTGTAATGTTATTATTTGGTGGCCTATAGACAACTCCCACCAGTGATTTTTTTCCCTTTACTATTCCTAATCTCTACCCAGATGGGCTCAACATTCTGCTCCCTAGATCTTATATCGTCTCTCACTATCGCCCTGATCCCATTCTTAATTAAGAGTGCTACCTCCCCCTTACCTTCCTGCCTATCCTTCCGTATTACCTGATACCCTTGGATACTTAATTCCCAATCATCTCCACCCTGCAACCATGTTTCTGTAATGGCCTCTAAATCATACCCCTTTGTACTGATTTGTGCCACAAGTTCACTGACCTTGTTTTGAATACTACGGGCATTCAGCTAAAATGCCCTTACACTCACTGTCCTTTTAGAATCTAGTAACTTTTGTGTCCTTTGCGTTGGACTTTTCTGTCCTCCACTCTTACTTTTCTCTTTTCTAACTTTTGCTCCAGTCTCTGCTTTGCTTCCCTCTGTCTTTCTGCACGGATCCCCACCCCCTGCCATATTAGTTTCAGCATGTGGGTAGGTGGGTTAATTGGTCGTCTAGATTGCACCTAGTATGTGGGTGAGTGGTAGAATTGGGGGAGAGTTAACGTAGGAAGAATTAAAAAATTAGGATTAACGTACATTTGGTGTAACTGAGTTGTTGATGGCACAGACACAGTGTACCAAAGGGCTTGTTTCCGTGCTGTGTCTCTCTATGACTCTGTTATCTCTTGACATAAACCTTCTGTATTCGTATCATTGTATGGAGAATATACGGGCCCATCAATAGTTCAATGCCTTGTAGGACACAGTTCTCATCAGTTTTGTAGCTGGCCATCAAACATTTTGTTTGAGGGCTCATGGTTGGGAAATTCTAAAGCACAAGATGCATGTGCATTCACAAAATTTTGTGTTGTGCATTCAGACACTGTGCAACATATAAATCCCAGGTCAGGGCTGGGGCCAGATCCAAGCCCAGGAGGTTGCCATCGAGGGAGGCTGAGTGCTGGGGGAAGGGTCAGGGATCAGATGCGATCAATGATTGGAGGGGTCAGAGTAAGAATCAGCTCCCTGGGGATTGATGAATGGGAGGTTTGCCATTCTCAGACAGCCTTGATAACTGGCAATCAAAGTAAAGTCAGGGCTAAAGTAGTTACCGGTGGGAAGTCAGAAATCATAAGATTGAGAGTTAGAGGGCATGCTTGGAAGTTCAGGGGGGGTTGGTTGTATGGGATGTGATTGGTCCTTGAGTTGAGGGAGGTCAGTGGTCTGGATAGGATACAATTGGTCTGTTGGGAGATGAGGTTGACAGGTTGGCAGATGAGAGGCAGGTCAGCTCAGGGTTGTGAGTTTGTGGGGTGTGCATCACTCCAGAAGGAGTGGGGGTTGTGGGGAGATGGTATTGGGGAGTAGAGGGTGACTCAAGTCCCGAAGATAGGTAATAAACCATAAAGGGGACCTGTATGCATCAGGTTCCCAGAGTCGGCCTGGGACATGCTCGTCCAGGGCCAATTAAGTCATTGCAGAAGCAGGTTCCATGGGCTCTGTGGAACCATGTTCTGCACCACTGGCTTGTGGAGGATGCAGGTCATGCATGTGGGCTTGAAACCATTCAGGATTGGTTTGCTGTTGGTTACCACAGGTAATGTCCAGGGTCCTAGTCTGTTAGCATGTCAGACTCACGGAGGCCCAGAAAAAAATTCAAACCATGAAGTCCTCGATTTTCAATAATATTTCACTTTTGTATTGGAATTGGGTTGTGTAGCAGACAAAAACAAGGAGCTACATAATCCAATTTCCAAATCACAGCCTGCAAACTCCAATGTGTAGATTACAGAATTACTCTCTGTTTAATCCCTACTGTGACCATTATGCTCTGTGTGCTCTCTTCCTTTTAACCTTTATGCTCACTTTTGTATATCTGGGTGTTCACTCCCATTTATCCTTCTAGCTGGCTGAAGGTGTCCATTTGTTCTGGATATAATCACTCTGATACATTCAGCTTTCTTTGTTTCATCATTTCAAATTGTCATTATTCATTCCAATTTATCACTTATTCAAGGTGCAATCAATTCTAGGTATCCACTATTCCTTTGTATAATGACTCCAATGTGCCCCTTATTCAGTATAAATACTCCAAAGCACAATTATTCTCAGTGCAATGAAACATTTGCACAAGAAACAGAGGCAGAAGTGGATCAAACAGTCTTAAGACTCTGCTGCAATGTTCAATACAATTGTGACGAATATTCTGTCTCATCCACTTTCCAGCCTGTTTTCCCTATCCCTCAATTTCCTTACTATCCAAGTCTCTCAATGACTTTTCTCATTGGTGTAACATCCTCAACACCATGTGGTAGAGAACTCCAAAGATTTTCAACCCATTCAATGAAGAAATTTCTTTTCATCTCAATCCTAAATGGCCAACCCTTATTTATGGCAATGTCCAATATTTACACATTCCTGCTCAAGGGAAAAACCCCCTCAATACGTTGCCACTGAATCTAACCCCTACCCAAAATCTTATATGTTTCACTGTGATCAGCTCTCGTTCTCCTGAACTCCGGTGAACACAGACCAAACCTACAACCTTTCCCATCGTAGAATAATACCATAATTCCTGGGAATTTAGTAATCTCTTCAAAATATCCCTCATTCTCTCTATAATCACACCTATTTGTCCATTGTTCACTGTGTATTTGTTCCTTTTTATTCATTATTCTGTATAAGCAGTTCTGTTTATCAATTTTCTCTATGTAATCATTCTTATTAATCTAATGTTTTCTTTGTTAATCACTTTCCTTCTCCACAATTCTCTGTGTATTCACTCCACTTAATAATTATTTTGTGTAATCACTTCAGTATGTCCATTATTCTCCACATGAACACTTATTCACTCACTAATCTGCATGCAGTTGCTCCTATTTATCTTTACTCTGTGCAATTTTTCCTATTTAATCATTATTCTCAGCATAATCACTCCTGCTAGTCTGGGTAATCACTCCAAATTATGCATTATTCTCTCCGTTACCACTCCTGACTATCCTACGCTCTTTAAAATAATTCCTATTTATCCATTACTTCCTGTGTAATCAGTACTGTGTATCCATTACTCTCCATTGAATCACTACTGTGATTATGCTCTGTGTGATCGCTCTCGTGTAACCATTATGCTCTGTATGCTCACTGTTCTGTATCTATCATACTCTGGGCATTCACTCCCATTTATCCCATTACTCTCTGTAATCACTCCATTGTTCTCTGAGTAATCTCTCTTATATCAATAATCTTTTACCCCTTTCATCCACAGTTCTCTGTGTAATCTATCCTATTTATTCATTTTATATGTTTAATCAGTCACTATATATCCTTCACTTTCTCTTTAAATATTCCTGCTTATCCATTATTGTCCATGGCTCTGAATCCTGGAGTGAGCCAAAAGATTAGTGGGCTATTTGACCAGGATGGCTTGTCTGCTGAGTGTATGGCTGCTTCTAACACACTTCTTAAATGCTGCGCATTTTCCAACAGGAGATGCTGGATCATAATTTGAGTGTGGGAAAATCCCCTCTCTATATCCCATGGATACTGAGGCTAACTGTAACGATTCCTCATCTAATAATTTTGCATAAACACAGGGTACGTTCCAGACCTTCTTGTTTAAGCAGCACCACAAGGGCTGTGATTTTCCACAAGGCAAAGGATTGTGGTCACTTGCTGGTGGTACACACTGTCAGAGTACAACTTCTGCCTTGACATTCATCACATGTTCACAGTGAGCATGACCCTGAGGCAGTGTGCAAATGATTTGAGGCCCTACAAGTTGTGTAGGCGCAGCACAATGGTGTCAGTGTCCTGGATCCAGAGACTCCACTGAGGAATTGTTTGCAATCGTTATGTTTCTATTCCATGTGATCATGTGCATCCTTCCTTGTTTGTGGTCAGAACCAAAGAATATTACCCCTCAATAGTAGGAAAGTTGAGCCCCCAGGTGAAAGAATGAATGTTTTGAGTGTTGTTTCATTCACGGCATAGCCTAGAGCTTGCTGCACCTGCAGAGGTTTCCTTAAACTCTTCTCCACCTCTCCTCACCAGGACTTTATTCCTTGGAGCATAGGAAACTGAGGTAAGATATCTTTATTAGTCACATGTACATTGAAACACACAGTGAAATGCATCCTTTGTGTAGAGTGTTCTGGGGGCAGCCCACAAGTGTCACCACGCTTCCGGCGCCAACATAGCATGCCCACAACTTCCTAACCCATATGTCTTTGGAATGTGGGAGGAAACCGGAGCACCCAGAGGAAACCCACACAGACATGGGGAGAACGTACAAACTCCTTACAGACAGTGGTGGGAATTGAACCCGGGTTGTTGGTACTGTATTAGCGTTATGCTAACTGCTACACTACCATGCCTGCACTTATAGAGGTGTACAAGATCATGAGGGGCATAGATAGGGTGAATGCACATAGTCTTTATTCCCAGGGAAGGGAAAATAAAAGCTAGAGGACATTGGTTTGTCAGAGATGATAGATTAAAAAGGGACCTGAGGGGCAACTCTTTCACACAGAGGGTGGTGTGTATATGAAATGAGCTGCCAGAGAAAGTGGTTGAGGCAGGTACAATAACAACATTCAAAAGACATTTGGATAAATACATGGTTAGGAGGGGTTGAGAGGGATATGGGCCAAACACAGGCAAATGGGACTAGCTTGGTGGGAACCATGGTCGGCATGAACAAGTTGGGCCAAAGGGCCTTCTTCCACGTTGTATTACTCTATGACTCTATCTAAGACCCTCAAATAAATTATTATTCTCAGTTCCAGCTTCTTAAGAGGGTGACATAATTTAGTGGTTACACTTGAACGTGGCTGCATGGTTAATGATGACATCTTCAAATCAGGCATTAGGCTGAGACACAGTTACCCCTACTGGGTGGACATAAAATATCCATGGCATGATGCAGAGGAGAAAAGAGGTCTTATGTGATATTTGCCCCACAACCAATATCTATCACAGATGACCTGCTCAGTTTCGCTTTGAGTGAACTTGGTGTGTTCACATAGGTTGCCATGTTTCCTACACATTCACGGTGACTACATTTCCAACCAATATCAATGGCTGTAAGGCACTTTAGGACGTTTAACAGTTATGAATGAACCTCATTCTGGTCAAATAATGACATATACTTGAATCTGGCTCAGACCGAGGGGTGGATGAGTGCCACCTCACTGTAACCATGAAAGTCCAGTCCCCATTCTGATCAGAAGCCATTGAACTGAAGTTAACTGTTTCTCTCTCTGCAGATGTGACCTGATATGTTACGAACTAGATATTAATTCTAGTTCCTAATTCTTGGAAATTCAGCACAGTTTGAACGTAACTGCACATTCTGCAAGGGGAATGTAGAGAACAGATGAGAATAAGTGCTTTGATGTCACAATAGTATCTGAGCATGCAGGGCCCAAGAAAACCCAACAAGAGCCGAACCGTCCAGTGACTGGTACGATACCTGATACAAGGATGGTCGTCAGACAGTTATCATCACCACCCTAAGCCATCCTGCAGGAATTCCTGAGGAAAGTTCCTCAGTCACTCTTATCATTCACCTTCAATCCATCATATGGAATGAAAGGCTTAACATATGAGGAGTGTTTGATGTCTCTGGGCCTGTACTCAATGGAGTTCAGAAGGATGAGGTGGGAATCTCATTGAGACCTACCATATACTGAAAGGCCTGGATAGAGTGGACGAGGAGAGGATGTTTCCATCAGTGGGAGAGTCTAGGATCCGAGGGCACAGCCTCAGAATAAAGGGACTTCCCTTTAAAACTGAGATGAGGAGGAATTTCTTCAGCCAGAGGGTGGTGAATCTGTGGAAATTGTTGCCACAGAAGGCTGTGGAGTCCAAGTCACTGGGAATATTTAAGGCAGAGATTGATGGTTTCTTGATTGATAAGGGGGTTAAGGTTTATAGGGAGAAAGCAGAAGAATGGGTTAAAAAAAAGTCAACCGTGATTGAATAATGGAATAGACTCAATGGGCCGAATGGCCTAATACTGCTCCTAAATCTTATGGTCTATGACCTTATGATCCGGTTGGACTTGGAATATTCACTGGCAATTCCTCAGCGTTCAACATCTCAGATCATGATGTAGCCCAAACCAGCCTGCAACAGAATCTGAATAACATCTAAGATTATGGTGACAGGTAGCAGGTCATATTCACACCACATGTAATAGATAATGTGAGGTAGCTCAAGTTTCTGTGACATCACTTTCACCAACAGACTCATCCTCAACGCTCTCAGAGTCACCACTGGACAAAGGCTGAGCAGGATCAGCCATGTCACACAGTCACTGGGTACTCAAGGGCCTGGGTACTTCATGAATCCTCAAAGATTATCCACAGTCTTATTAGGAATACAATGAAGCACACACCACTCAGTTGGATGGATCCAGTCACAAGAAGCTTCTCAACATCCCAGATAAAGTATTTCACTTGAATGGAACCAATGACATTAAATTCAACAGCACGGTAATGTAGTGGTTAGCATAATGCCACTACAGCGCCAGCGACCCAGGTTCGATTCCGGCTGCTGTCTGTAAGGAGTTTGTATGTTCTTGTATGTTCTCCCATGTCTGTGTGGGTTTCCTCTGGGTGCTCCAGTTTCCTCCCACATTCCAAAGATGTACAGGTTGGGAAGCTGTGGGCATGCTATGTTGGTGCCGGAAGAGTGGTGACACTCACGGGCTGCCCCCAGCACTCTACGCAAAAGATGTATTTCACTGTGTGTTTTGATGTACATGTGACTAATAAAGAAATCTTAATCTAATCTTTATTATTGATGCACTGCAACAACTCACTGGACTTATTTCAGTCACACCTCCCATCCCTCCAACTTCTACCAAAGAACATTACTACTTTAAAGATGCCAAATAAATATGTGATGTAAAAATAGCATGCAATAGACATAGCCAAGTGAGTGAATTGATCTGATCAAAGCTCTGTAGGCCTATCACATCGAGTTGTGAACAGTTCAACAGCTAGCAGGAGGAGGAGGCTCCATGAACAGCCCAGTCTCACTGACAGCAGGGCCCAGTGTATGAGTACTAAAGAAAAGGCTGAAGCATTCACAAATCATCCAACTGGACTTCCTTCTGAGATCCCCACCTCATAGATGCCGGTCTTCAACGCTGTTCCTTCATCAATTGCTGAAACAATGTCCTGACATTTCCAAGATAACAAGAACCACATCAAAACATGGACTGCACTGGTTAAAGGAAAATACATGGCAGAACCTTCTCAGTGCATCTTGGGAGGCAGATGATACAACCACGTCAGCACTGATGACACTGTGATAATAAACAAACAATAACAAGAGAGACACAAGAGACTGCAGATGCTGGAAATCTGGAGCAACACACAAAGGAACAGGAGGAACTCAGCGGGTCAGGCAGCATCTACGGAGGGAAATGAATAGTCGATGTTTCAGGTCGAGACCCTTCATCAGGATTAACAAGATACTAACATTAACAAGATAAACTGGCAATGAAAATGGAAAGGTGTCTGTTCAACATAGAAGATGCTTTACTCTGCATTTAAAACATATCTTCATTTATTTTTCTTCCTTTTTCCTTTTTTGGCTAACTTTTTTTTTACTATTTTGGCCTTTTTACCCAAGCACCCATTTCATTTGCTTTTTTTTTCCTTTTTTGTTCTAAAATAATTTCATTTACTACATTTTAAATTAAAATGGAATCATTACTGTCCAGGATGGACTCAGGTCCTGAAGGCCTCCAGAGAGCCAGCGGATGCTGTTTTCCTGAACCATGCTGTCCCTATCCTGGGAATTTTTGACAGGACAGTGTAGAGGGAGGTTTACTCTTTACCCAACTTGTTTTGTTTTGTTTTTTTTCGTCTTTACCCCTAGGCCCCCATCATCACTCGGTAGTGTAGCAGTTAGTGCAACGCTATTACAGCACCAGCAACCCATGTTCAATTCCGCTGCTGTCTGTAAGGAGTTTGTACATTCTCCCTGTGTCTGCGTGCGTTTCCTCCGGGTGCTCCAGTTTCCTCCCACATTCCAAAGACGTACAGGTTAGGAGCTGTGGGCATGCTATGTTGGCGCCGGAAGAGTGGTGACACTTGCGGGCTGCCCCCAGTACATTCTCAGTAAAGCAAAAAGACTCCTTTCACTGTGTGTTTCAATGTACATGTGACTAATAAATAAATATCTAATCTTATGTGTTTTTTTATTTATTTTCTATTTTAAAATAACTTTATTAAAACATTAACAAAATTTAAATTAAAAGGTGCACCCCATTCCATGCTGTGCCCACCAACCCTAAAAGGCTTCCAGTGAGCCAGCAGACACCATATGCTTCCTGCTCCAGAGATACCCAGACACAAATGTCACCTCAGTTGAGGAGCAGATAGTCAACATGGATGGACCTTCCAACAGCCCGCTGCCTGTGCTGTATATGCCCTGTCAGAGTTTAATGGGACAGAGGAAGTTTTATTCTGTATCTGACCTGTGCTGTAACTGCTCTAAGAGAATTTAAATGGGGCAAAGTACCTGTACCTGTCCTGGGAGTGGATAACAACTAATCAGATGTTGTTCTTTCATGATAGAAATACCACTCTTTGCTTTATACAAGATAAGCTGGTAAACTGATGAGGTGCTAAGGAGGCTCTTCTGATAGTCTGGGGTTCCTTCCTTCTCTCCTGTTCCCTGATTATTGCTGGGCTTTAGTTTCACAACCATTGACTATTCCTTGGGATCTCAGCCACTCTGCTGCTCCTTCACTTGCAATCTACACATCATTCTTTGCATGAGGAGAAGGTACAAGGATGAGAACTCTTAATCTTTCCTCTCCTTAAACCCAAGAGCTTTGATTAGCTCCCAGTGCACAGGCTGGATCTACTAGTCCGTGTGGCTTAAGGGAAGTGGAGGCCATTCAGCCCCCTCAAACCTCTTTCCACAATTAATTAGTTGCACTGGGCCATGACCTTGCTCTGCCCAGACCATGTGGGAGCTGGTGTGCAATAACCAGCCCATGTTAAAAGAATTCATACTCAGGCAACTTCCACTCACCAAGAATGGAATGGATGCAAGTCATTCTCAACCCCAAGGGAGTGTCTAAGCAAAATACTTCAGTTTTGTTTACTCATTGAGGCACTCCATTTCTCAATGCACAGAGCTAGTGAAAGCCTTCATGAAAAAGAACTTAGTGTTTAAAGCTCAAAATAACCTGCAGCAATGAATCTTTTGTAGGATACATTTCCAAGTTTCCACTGTAGCTCTTTCTGATTGACTTCTCAATGATCAAGCTCTAATCTTGAGATTGTGCCTCCCTGTTTTTGACTCTCCTGACAGAAGAAATAATTTCTGTTTCTATCCTGATCCAAGTATAAAGTTTAAAACTTAACCTGACTACGGGAAGTCTGACCCCGAATCCACATCCCAAATATAAAATATTTTCATACTCAACCGAACGTGACCTATCACTGTAAATATATCTCAAACGGACTATTGCATTTCTCACCATACACTTAATGCTTTATGGTTTACTCATGTAGGATAATTCTAACAAAGCTGGAAGTAATTTTCTGGGTAATCACCTGGTCTAAGTGAACCTGAACATATGACACAGAATATACACCTTACCCAGCCTGACCTGAATCCAACACATCCAGTCAGGCCCTATGGGTTAGCTGGCCTTTGATACTGTCCGTTCAACATTTTAAGCACCTCAAACAGGTTACTCCTCAATTTTCTGAACTCAAGGGAAAACAAAGCAAGTTAATGCAACGTGCCCTTGTAATTAAGTCCTGCTAAGAATTCTGGTGCTTCTGGGCTCTACCCACTATCCTGCATCAGGCTGTATATCATGTGCAAAATACTGCAGATGTCAGAAATCAGAAATAAAAGCAGAAAGTGCTGGAAATACTCAGCAGGACAGCCAGTATTTGTGGAGTAAGAAATTGAGTTAAAGTTGTAAATTAATGATTTTCATCAGAATTGATCAGTGTGGAAGATTACAGACTTGCAATGTTAAGTTTGTTCTTCCAGATACTGTGTGACCTGCTGAGCATTATCAACATTTCCTCCCTTTATACAGACAGTCAGGGAGAGAAAAGATCAGCTCAGTGATTCAAATCTACACCAGGCTCACAAACCAGGACATTTATGGCCTCTCTCCCAGTTTTAAGTATATTTGCTTTGCTTGATCAAGTCAGTCTGATATGGTGTTGGACAAAACTACAGGATTTTGGTTGGAACCCTGACTAAATCGTAAAGCTGATTATTCTACTTACCAAAGAGGAACTAACATTTAATTTTAATGAATACAATTTTTCAGAAAAACATATTTCTGAAATGGTGATTCATGTAGTTTTATGGTTTAGTGAGCATGGATGTACTGAATTAATTATATTGAAACAGACAAACAGCTTTCCATTCTAAGATCAAGTTTTATATATTTAACTTAATGATACACTTATCAATGATGATCATGAATTTAATTGACTGTAGTCAATGAATGATCTGGTTGCCATTTTTAATAAAATTTATGGCTAAGTCTACCCAAAACAGCAATCTCAGCTCCTTATAACCACACTTTGCTTAAAAGAAATCATGGAAGCAATTGAGAAACAGGCCTACTGCAAACCCCAACCCCGATTCAGCTGATCTCAGTTGTGGAAGGGTATAAAGTACAGGGACAATGGCCTTGGGACAGGGAAAGGGGTAATCAGCCAATGGCCATGCTCCTAATTAGTAATGTATCATCCATGGGTTACAGCGAGTGGAAATCAGCCAGTGCTTCTGCTCCTGATCACTGTCCAGTAATCCCTCATAAGATAAAGGGGCAATTGGCCAGGGCCCCTGCTCCTGATCCCTGTCCAGTGACTACAGAGAAGTCAAAGTCAGGTTTATTGTCATCTGCACGAGTACATGTGTGCACAGGTGCAATGAAAATCTTACTTGCAGCAGCATCACAGGCACATAGCATCAGATAAGTAGCATTCACAAAAAAAACATAAATTAAACATAAATTATACACAATTTTTACAAGAAAAAAACAAGTAGAATGAAAGAAAACAAAGTCCATTTTAGTGCTAAGTTATCAGAGTGGTCATGGTGTTGCTAAACTGTTTTACCAGGTGGTTGAAGAACTGAATGGTTGAAGGGAGGTAGGTGTTCTTGTACCTGATGGTGTGGGACTTCAGGCTTCTGTACCTCCCGCCCAATGTAGCTGCAAAAAAATGGCAGGGATCTTTGATAATGGATGTAGCTGCAAAAAAATGGCAGGGATCTTTGATAATGGATGTTGCCTTCTTGAGGCAGCATCTCCTGTAGATACTACTGATGGTGGGGAGGGATGTGCCCGTGATGTATTGGGCAGAGTCCACTACTCTCTGCAGCTTCTTACATTCCTGCGCACTTGAACTGCATTACCAGACCACGATGCAACCAGTCAGGATACATTCAACAGTACATCTGTGGAGTGTTCACTGATAAGCCGAACTTCCTTAATCTCCTAAGAAAGTATACGCTGGCATACTTTCCTTATGATTGCATCTATGGGTTATAGAAAGGGCACGTCAGCTGATGTTCCTGCTCCTGATCCTCAACCAGTGACCTCAGGGTTAGAGAAAGGGTAAATCAGCCAGTGTTCCTGTTCCTGATTCTTGTCCAATGACCCCACATTACAGAAAGGGTAAATCAGCCAGTGTTCTGGCTCCTGGTCCCTGTCCAGTGACTACAGGGTTATAGAGAGTGGAAGTCAACCAGTTTTCCTGCTCCTGATCACTGTCCAGTGACCCCAGGGTTAGAAAAAAGGGAAATCAGTCAGTGTTCCGGCTCCTGATCCCTGTCCAATAGCCCCAGGGTTATAGAAAGGATAAATCAGCCAGTGTTGCTGTTCCTGATCCCTGTCCAGTGAGAAAAGAGCAATAAGCCAGGGAACATGTTTGTGATTACAGCCCAGTAACCCTTGGTTAGATGGGCAGGGAAACCAGATTATTTGGTTCAGGTTACTGTCTATAATTCCTGGATTAGAAAAAGCAAAATCAGCAGGGGTACATAATCCTGATCTGTCCAGAGACCCTTGAGTTAGGGAGAGGAGAAATCAGTCAGGGATCCTGCTCTGGTTACTCTCTGAGAATCCATGTTTATACAGAGAGTAAACCAACTCCTCATCACTGCAGTGTGACCCTGGGTTAGAGAGAGGGGGAAATGAGCCAGGATTCCTCATCCTGGTCACTGTACAGTAAACTCTGCTAGAAGTGGATGTTTGTTCAGTGCAGGTCCAGATTGAAGATACTGCTGACCACATTTTCAATTACCTTGTTGTCCCTTACTGCCTTTTATTTGGGAAAGAGTGTAAGGTAGCTACATCACCAGAGAAGGAGGGTACATGGTAGCCGCAATCACTGGGCAGTAATTTTTATAATTTTAAATGCAAAGAGAAATGAGTTGGGATAAAATGTAACTGAGACAGAACTACAAACTACTTAAGAAAAGGGATAAAGCTTTAACTCAAGATAGTGAGAATTTGAATGTAAATTCAAACTTTGATAAAGCTAAATTTTGAGAAAAAATTATTATGGAATGATGATAAGAGCTCACAAAGATGTAACTTATGTGTTAGAAGAAAGGCCTCGCAGCTATTGTAGTCACTCCAAGAGAAGAGAGGATACTGTGGTTAAGATACTTTCCGCCTTGTATGTCTTCAAAGCTCATACCCTGCAGCACCTTGTCAGACCCTCACAAGCAACAAAGCCTTCTAACCACTTGTTTATCACTAAAAACTAAATACATCCATTGATAAAATAACTGCACACATGACTGCAGGGCTACACGTAATGCCAGTCATTTGATCGGCATTGCTTATTAAATATCAAACAAAAGTCAGTCTGTTTAAAATAGGACAGAAGAGTGTTAAACAGAGAAGAGACAAGAATGTCCTTCACTGCAACAGGCAGCTGAGTTGGTTGGTTTCAGTTAAAAATCCTTAGGGGAGACAGGAATAGGGGGTTGGGAGGGGATATAATTGTCCATCACATGGTTTTAGTTATCCCTAATCTTCAGACAGTGCACATGATGTCCTGTAAACTCCCCGAGTTCCTAAATTTTAAAGGTCAGGCCAACATCAATCTGCTTCCACTGAATATTTAATAAAATGCCTTTTCATCTTCTATATATCTCGATAAATACCATATTAATTATACTATTTAAATGGGGTCCCTAGCACTCCTTCTTATCTCATGCCTGACTCTCTTCAACAACTATTAAAATTTGTTAAATATTTCATTCATTTTTCCTCCACCATGGTTAGAGCCAGTGCAGATATGAGGAGGCAAATGGTTTCTTTCTGTGCTTTGATTTTCCCAATTTCCCGAAGACATAGTAAGTTTCCATTTTGCTGGGGGCAACAGGGCATTGTCAATGGTTATTCAAGAACATAACATTCCATTGCCTGCAGTATTTGATTAGCAATACTGGGGATTGGGATTTGGAGCAGACACCCAGTCCTCAGGCACCTGTTCTATGGTTCCCCAAAGTAGAATATATCCCTAGTCACTGTCAATGGAGGTGGTGGGTGGCGTTGCAGTTGTATGAGCATTAGATGCCCTTTTAGTATTGCAGCAAAGTGACTAAAATTCTTATGTAAAGCTGCTAAGAGAATAGACTATTCAAAAAGGAATGGCAGCACAATCATGCCAGGGTGTAGCCCATAACCATCATGGTGATGGATAGTGATTGGGAGCAGTTACCATGGCATATTCTACTAGCCCTAGAGCTCAGACCCGCTTCTATCCCACACTGAGTTAACCCAGTAACACCAGTCCTCTAAAAATAACTGGACTCACACCAAAGTGTTTACATTGTCAGCAAGCCCAATAATTGAGGACCGGCTTTAAATATGAGTGAAATCTGCAGAAAACAACAAATTTTCATGAAATTCAGGACTCTTCAAGGTTTAATTAAGACAGTATTGGTGGAACATGAGCATCATCCTAATCTGGAGCCCAGTGTTTGCCTCATTAAACAGTCCCAGGGCAGTAATATCATGGCTTAGAAGCGGAGTAAAGCTCCCTCTACAGGCTCCCATCATGAATTAAATGAGGCCCTAGGATACACACACAGCAAAATAACATCTACTTGATTTACCAGAAAGAGCCTTTAGCCAAATGGTAACCTATAAAAACATAGGGACTGGTTGCTGGTGTAGGTTATATGAGCAGATAGAGGATGATTTTGCTTCTTTGCCTGTGTTATGTGTTGTTAATAGCAGGGATGTGACCCCATTAACCGATCTGATCTGCCTACACCCTGTCACACCCTCTTGTGCTATTCATCCTTCCTGCCAGCTTCTCCACTTCTTAAAAACCACCTTTATTATATCTCTTTTCCAGTTCTGACCTGAAACATTAACTCTGTTTTTCGTTCCACAGGTCCTGCCTGGCCTGCCGAGTATTTCCAACATTTTCTGCTTTCTTTCTACTTGTTCCCACCTTCTCTCTGTCTCCCTTGATCCCTTTAACATGGAGGAATATACCTACCTCCTCCTTGAATATATTTAATGACTTGGCCTCCACTGCCTTCTGTAGTGGAGAATTCCACAGATTCACCACCCTCTGAGTGAAGGAATTTCTCCTCCTCAGTTCAAAAAGGCATCCCCATATCCTGAAGCTGTGACACCTGGATCCAAACTCTCCAACTCTCAGGGACATCCTCCCTGTATCTATTCTGTCCAGTCCTGTTAGAATTTTGATTTCCATGAGATCCCCTCTCATCCTTCTCAACTCCAGTGAATGTATAATTAACCTAATTCTCATACACAAGTCCTGCAATCGCGGGAATCAGTTCAGTAAACCTTTATGCCATTAACATCTTTCTTCTAAAAGGAGACCAAAGCTGCATGCTACACTTCAGATGGGGCCTCACCAAGACCCTGAACAGCTGCAGCAGGATATCCTTGCTCCTGCACGCAAATCCTTTTACAACAAAGGTCAATATACTATTTGCCTTCCTAACTGCTTGGTGCACCTGAAAGCTTGTTTTCAAAAACCTATGTACATGGACACTGGGTCTTGTTGCACCTTTTCCCAATCTATCACGATTCTGATAATAATCTCTTACTGCTTTTAGAAATAAAGTGGATTACCTCATCCATATTGAGGTTAAAATGTATTTGCCATGCACTTATGTACTCACTTCAACCTGTCTAAATTGCATTGGAGCCTTTGATAAAATCATCTCATTTTCTTATAACTCCAATGAGTATAGGCACTATCTTCTAGACCTTTCTTCATAAGACAACCCCAGGAATCAACCTCTGAAATGTTTGCACCCCTCTTTAAATAAGGAGGCCAAAACTGCATGCACTCTTTCAGGTATGGTGTCATCACACAGTTGTACAGTTGTAGTAAGACTTCCATACTTATGCCCTATCCACTTTGTCATAAAAGCCAACATTCCATTTGCCTTTCCTAATTACTTGCTAAGTACAAGGACATCCTTTAGCTTTTTGTACTCTCTCTCCATTTAAAGAATATTCTCCTTTCCACACCATTGAATAATCTCACATTACCCCACATTATGTTCCATCTGCCAAACATTTGCCCATGTGCTTGACTGAAACATATCCCTTTGCAGGTTCTTTGTGTTCTCCTCACAACGTGCTTTTCCACTTATCTTTGTTTAATCAACAAATTTAGCTAAAATATTAAACAATCCCTTAATCTAATTCATGAACATAGATTGTAAATAACTGAAACCACAAGACTGTTTCCTTAAAGCAACCGACTAGTTGTCACTTGCCAACCTGAAGATAAGAACATAAGAAATAGGATTTGGAGTAGGCTATCCATCTCTGAGCTCTGGACAGAGTTTTGGAGAAGACAGCTCCAGGCAGTATCAGAGAGACAGGAGGGCCAGGAATAACCAGGGAAACTGGAGCTTCAGTTGGTACTCGGAGATGGGAGCTCCAGAAGACGCAAGAGGGACTGGAGGTCTAGAAGGTGTCAGGGAGACTGGAGTTCCACAAGGTGTCAGGGAGACTGGAGCCCGAGAAAGTGGTTAGGAGACTGGAGCTTCAGCCAGCCCCAGGAAGAGAACCAGAAGCGTCAGATACTCCAGGTGACAGTGACAGGAAGAATGGAACAGCATTCTGCACCAAGGAGAGTCAGGTGCCTCACAGAGTTCTGCGAGGAGAGACTGTGACCCAAATAGCCCTAGGAGCTCCAGACTGTCCCAGGGAGGCAACAGCTCAAGACAATGCTGGGAAGGGAGACTGGATCTCAAGATGGTCCTAAGGTAACCAAAGCTCCTCACTGTCCAGGAGGAGAGACAGGAGCTCCAGTCAGTGCAGGGAAGATTGGCGCCCCAGCCACGTCCTCGGGACACTCCCAGGTACACAGTAGCTCCTGAAGGTCTCAGTAATCAGCATCAGGTGATCCTAACAGGCTTAGGAACTGGGACAGGTGGTGCAAACTGTCCTTGGAGGAGCTCCAGTCAGTGGTGGCTGGAGAGATAGGAGTACAAGAAGCTGATGGAGACACCAAAACCCAGTTAGGAGAACTTCATCCAGACAATCCCTGGAGGAGAAACCAGTGGCCTTGATGGTCCTAGGGAGAAGAGACAGGTAGTTCAGACAGTCCCAGTGAGAGACAGGCGGTCCAGACAGCAGTGGCAGGAACTCCGTCCGAGATTGGCACCTTGGGTCTGGGTCGTCAGCTTATGGGATCTCCTGTCCAGAGGGTGTGGGTCACTCCCACCATCACCACCACTCCCCCTCCCCAATCATTCCAGTTACAGCCACGCACAACCCTGCCCAGCTCTATCAGATTAGGCACCCCAAATCAGATTCCGTCGCCATAGTTCACGGAAGGTTGCTCAGGGTCACGGGGAGGTGTGTCCCATTCTGGAAAGGCTGACAGACAACCAGCCCGAGACTGTTTCACAATGCCATCCAAGCAGGATTTCCCATGGGAAGGCCAGGGAGATATGAAAACACCCAGCCAGCACCCGCCCTTCTGCTCAGTCCACAGAGCCTGTCGACCTCTGCCCCAGTCCAACCCCCGAGGAATCACCTCACGTTATTTTTTTCCTCATTAACAAAAGGGTGAAGATTTTCTGCCTGTTTACAGTGATGGGCTGGAACAGGTGGGGCCTGTTTCCTCCTGGTGCCATGGCTCTCGGCTGCAGCACTTGACGGTTCCTTGGCCGTGGCTGAGAGAAGCTGCAGATTGCTGGGGGCCGGGAGCCGGGGACTGGGGGCGGGGGGGCTAGGAGCCGGGGGGCCGGGGACTGGGGGCAGGGGGCTAGGAGCTGGGGGTCGGGGGGCTGGGGACTGAGGGCCGGGGGCTAGGGAGCCAGGGACTGGGGACTGAGGGCCGGGGGCTAGGGACGGGAGCGGGGGACTGGGGGCTAGGAGGGCCATGGGCTGGGCCCCAGCTGTCGGCGCTGTCCACAGGCCCGGCCCGGCGCCAGCGGATCTGGCAGCCCGCGCCTTTTCTCAGGCCGCCGTTCCCCTTGAACCCAGGCCGAGGCGCCTCTGCCAAGAAACCGTCGCCATTGGAGAGGAATTTTATTTAATACCACGAAGGGGAAACTGGCGAGGGAGGGTTAAATCACTGTTCGGAAATAAAACACACAACAGGTGCACCGCATGGCGACCTTCAGTGTAGGCCCTTCCCTCACCTGGAGGGTCCCCTCGTCACGCAGCGCACCGACCTTCACAGGTGAGCGCCACGCTGTCACACCGGCTCTTCCACTGCAGGAAGCATCACAGCCCACCGGGAAACGAGCGGCCGCTCACTCCTCACGCCTGACGCTTGGAGACCAGACTCTGCCGGCCCAGCAGGGTCTGCCCCGAACCTGGGGAACCTTCTCCCCTTCTATGGGATCGAATTTGGTCCAAACCTTCACAAATTTGGAGACATTTTCCGCCGATCGTTCAAGCGCCAGGAACAGGTGGACCCAGGCTCCGTGATAAAGTTGAAGTCACTACTGTCAGCTGGTTGGGGGTTTTGTCCGAGACTTAACTCTGGCGGTGTGGTGATCGGCGCCTGTCCCTATTCCGCTTCTGAACAGTTGAGCAGCGGTGAAAACGCATTGATGTGGATTTCAGATTACTTAAGGGGATACAGTAGGTAAAGCGACACTCGTCATGTGCAGGTGAGTTTACTTAGCAGGTGAAGCTATACACAAGTCAAGGGATATTCGTCGTGAGAAAGGATACTCAACACATGAACCTAATAGATGGAAATGTTTTGAACAAAGTCAAGCCTTGCTCGACTTGTGAATTTATACCCACCAAGAGAAACAATATTCAACATGTGAAGGAGAAACTTTTTCACTGTTGAAGGGAATCCCTACAACAGAGGAGACACTCAATGTGAATAGTGAAGGAATAATCAACTAGGGATACTTGCCAGCTAAAGGGATATTCAATACTTGAATAGATAGCCAATTTGTGAAATGATAATCGTAAAGAGGTATTCAACAGATGAATACTCACTAGATGAAAATATACCTCCTCAGTTTGCAAAGTAGGTAATCGAGGTGAAGGGCAACTCACAAGGTGAAGGGCAATTCACCACATGAAGGAATACTCACAATCTCAAAGGGTAGTCAATGCTTGGATATTCAACACATGAAATGATACTAATATGTGAAGTTACACTCACTGGGTAAAGGGATACTCGCAAGGACGCTCATGAATTGAAAGAATACTCACCAGGTAAAATGATTCTCACTATGTGATGATATACCACATCGAAAGGAGTACTCACCACCCAGCTCAGACAAAGGAATACGCACTAGTCAAAGGGATAATCAACACTTTAAGGAGTTCTCACCAGCTGAAAGGTTACTCCACACATGAAGTGATACTCAACACACTGAGGGACACTTGCAAGATGAAGAGCTACCAAAAGCATGAAGAAATAAACAATAGGTGAATGTATACTCAACATTTGAAGGGATACTGACCACAGGAAGGGACACTCAGTATGTGAAATGATGACTCCACATGAAGGGACATTCAACTCGTGAAGGGATACTGAACACATGAAATGAGCTACACTAGCTTAAATATACTGAACACATGAAAGGATATGGAACCCATGAAAGGCACTCACCTCATTAAGGGATAGACAACATGTGAAGGGATATTGAACTAGTGAAGGGATGTCCAACACACAATTCAGTACCAATTCCTGGCACACTGGGCATGTGTACAGAGTCCAGATAATTGTATTCTCAACACTTGAAATTCACCATATGAAGTTATACTGATCTGGTGTTGGGAGCTTACTCACATCACAGCATCCTCAGAACCTGAAGTGATGCTCAACATTTGAATGGATATTGAACATATGAAGGGATACCTTGTGAAGCGTACTCACCAAGTGAGTACGCTTGGGAAGCGTACTCACCAAGTGACTGGATATTCAACAGGTGAAGGTATCATCACCAGGTAAAGAAAAGGGATGCTCAACACTTAAGGGAATAGAAAGAAGGTGAAAGATACTTCAAGAAGGGATACTTGTAATGAAGGGATATTCAACATATGAAAGTGTACTAAACAGGTGAAGGGATACTCAACTTGTGAAGGGAAAATCACCAGTGAATGAATGGACACCAAACAAAGGGATACTGGATATGTACTGGGAAAATGAACACATGCTGGGACACTTGGCACTTGAAAGGATACTCAAAACATGAAGGATATTCTTCACAAGAAATGACACAACATTCAAAGTCAGTTGAAAGGATATGAAGGGGTATTCACCAGGTAAAGGGACACTCACCATGTCAAGGGATACTCTATAGATGAAAGAATGGTTGTTTAACACATGAAAGGATATTCACCAGGTGAAGAGATACTCAACGCATGATTTGCTCAACATACAAAGTGATACTCAACACATGAAGTGACAACACGTAACTGATATTCATCGGGTAAAGGAATACTCAACCTCTATGGTATACAGGAGACATAAAAGACTGCAGATGCTGGAATCTGGAGCAAAAAACAAACTGCTTGAGGAACCCAAGACCAATCCTGATATAGGGCCTCAAAGCAAAATGTCGACTATCCATCTGCCTGCGCAGATGCTGCCTGACCCACTGAGTTCCTCCAGTAGTTTGTTTTTTGCTCTAAGATATACTCTCCTGGTGAAGGGAATACTCAATGTGTGATGGGATAATCAACAGAAAGCAGTATATTCAACACCAGAAGAGACACACACCAGGGGAAGGGATACTCACGTACCCAACACATGAAGAAATATACACAGCATAAGAAAGGATATTCAACTTGTGAAGGGATAGCTGGCATGTAAAATGACTCTCACCAGGTGAAGTAATGCTCACCTTGTGGACGGATACTCAGCAGATGAAGGGATACTCACCAGGTGGAAAGATAATTAGCATGTGATGGAAACCTCACCACCTGAAGGAATACCTCAAAGGTGATGGAATACTCACAGATGAAACAAAACTCAGTACATGAAGAGATGCTCAGATGTGAATAGTTACTCACTAGGCAAAGGAATACTTAGCAGGTTTAGAGATGATCAGTGCATGAAGAGATATGCAGCACCTCATGGTCATTGCTGCTGAACTTGTGCAGTGAAACCTCCAAAACACTTTGGGAAAGGGTGGAAGAGAACTATCTGAGAAGTGGGAGGAATGCATGAGACCAAACAGGCAGCACCAGGTGTCACAGGGGAGAGGGGCAGAAGGGTAAGCTGGCATCCTTATCCCAGTGGGTATAGGACACCATCCTTCCCTGGATTTTCTCCACCGGGACCAATATTGTCACTCAGAGAATTTCCGTATTTTTCCTCTGTACCTGAGATGTTCTGCAGCACACCACTGAATTCCCAGGTGTCTGTGCCAGGGTTGGTTTGTGAGGAATCTATTGCCAGCATCTGCTAACTAGCCATCACTGAAGCTGAGGAAATGCTGAGGTAAAGAGAACTCAGTAAATACTTGAAGAGGAAAGGATGCATTGCAGGCCCCAAAAAACACGGTTCTGCCCAGCCTCAGTAGATCCCCATGTCATTCTGTTCCGATTACTGAGGAGTCTCGCAGTCTCTCTTAGGGAGATTGGCAATTTTGTGGAGGTTCTTTCTTCCCATAGCCAGGTGTCTAAAACTGTGAGAAGCTCATTTCATTCCTTTCCAACCAGCAGAGAGCATGCAATGGGTTGGGCTACAGGTCCAGCAAGTGATTGGGCCAACAACTGGCCCACTGGACTACCCTCCTGCAGTGAACTGCAGAGTGAGATCTTGCCTTTCATGATCAATTCTCCAAATTACATCAAGTATTTTGGCTGCATCCAACCTTAGCTGAGAGTTCTCTGGACTTTCTATGTCAGAATAGCCAGTCGAGGCTGGAAGACGAATGGGTGCTGGTGACTCTGGGCACCAAGTGTGTATTGGTGACAGGCAACGAAGATGGGAAGCAGGCAGAAGTCATGAGTGGGGATGTGGGTGCAAGAACCCATGGTGCGTGCAACAACCATCGGGTGGAACCATCGATCTATAGAGGAAGCTGTATGTCACAAACCAGCAAAGTGAAATTCTATGTGGAGATAACCAAACCTATGAATGACTCCAGGGCTGCAACAGTGGTTGCAGGTAAGGAGGGACACCACAGTATCAACTGTTTGCAATTATATACCAAATTTAACATCATCAGATCTCCAAATCTCTTTGCATAACTCAGACAAAATTTGGCATTGGACACTTTTAGATATTTGATCAGGTGATTGGTTGAATGTCTTAAAAGGGAGACAGAGACAAAGAGGCTTAAGGAGAAAATTCATGATCTCAGACCTCGGCAGCTTGGCATGTCCACCTATGGTGAAATGATTAAACTCAGTAGAACAGACCGAATGGGAGGAGTCCAGTGATTTCAGAGGGTTGTTGACCTGGAGCTCAGGAGTGGGGAGGCCTTGCAAAGATATGAAACCAATGGTAAGGATTTAAAAATGAAGCTGCTCCAGCTGCTCCTTTAAGCTTTAGCGTACATCGGACAAAGTCATTAACCTGTTTATTTTGACCTGGTTAATGACAGTGTTAAATTAACACACACAGCAAACTGACATAAATGGATTGACCTGTCAGTGAGCTATTGAGAGGAACCTAGCAACAGCTGCTGGACCATTACTCATTATGCAGGTGGAAGTGACATCTGTCAACTGACTGTGAAGCTGCCAGATTGTCACAAAACCTGACTGGCTCACTAGTGTCCTTTAGGGAAGGAAACCTGCCATCCACAACCAATCTGGGCCCATACATGTTTTCAGTTCCAGGTCTACATGGTGGATAACTGCCCTTTGTGGTAACTTCAGTTGTGTAACCTTGGCTACAATGCAGCCTTCACAGGGTACTTAGGTCTGGACATTAAGCGGTTGTCTTGATCATCCCGAGAATGAATAAAATGACACAGGGAAATACATTGGGTCTATGGCAGGACAGACCATTTGGCCCAACTAATTTTTGCTACACACGTCTCCTCCTGCCCACTTACAGCTCACCCAATCAGCACTTCCTTCCACTTTCTTTCTCCCTCATGTTTGTCTGGCTTTTCCTTGAGGTAGTTAATTTTAAAAGATGTTACTCATCAATGATTGAATTGTGAATGACTTAATTCTTCCATCTCCCCAGAAAGAAATGGCTTATCAAAAAAAAATGTCCCTATTTTAATTCTCATGGGCTGTGAGATAATTTTCCTGACAGTATACTATGAGTTGACAGCAGTGCAATGATTTCTGCAAGAGTGCCGGGGAGGGCCTGGTTTTAATTATTAAGCTATTTGTAATAGTTATCAGGCAGACATCACTGTCAGATCTGTTTGTGTATCATGCAAACCCCTTCACCTTGAGTGAGATTGATGGATGGGACCAAGACCCACTTACCACCATCTTTGATTTTACACCACTAATCACATTCAGCTGAGCTCTGGAGCTGCCAAGTTTAGGTGGGAGATGAAAACCATCTACAGATGATTCCAGATTTTACATTTGGCTTTCATTCATCTGTTTGAACAGACATGGAAATTTTATATTAAACCAGTGCTTTAACTAATAGTTATAAAATACCCATAACCTATGAACTCAGATCTCCAGGAATCCAGATCTCTCTGTGGTAAACTATTTCTATCTTGGGTCACTAGGAGACCTTCTTAAAATCCTACCTGTTATTCCTATTATGTTGCATTTATTTCATTCAATGATGCAATAAATCATATTTGTGGAGGCTAGAGTTGTATGATGGAGAATCAGGATACTCACCCCACCCTGGATAGTGGCAGGACCCCCATAAATAGCTTCAGTCTCTGGCTTGTTCTCTATTCATTCCGGGAATGTCTGTGAAAGACAAGAATTTATTCCTTCCCTCAGTTGATCTGGGGAGGTGGTAGGCCACCTACTTGCACTATGTGTGATTCCTCTTACTCTTTAACTGACTGACCTACATGGCTGATTCAGAAAGCAGTAAAGAGTCAATCATGTTGGTTTGGGACTGGAATCACATAAAGACCCAGACCAGGCAAGAATGGTGGGTTTCCTCCAATTAGATTTAAACTACAGACTGGCATTGTCACTTTTGCTGATACCAGCTTTTCATTAATTGTTTGTTTAAAACCTGAGTACAAATTCACAAACTGTGGAAATCTGGTTTACTACATTATTTGTCTAAGCCTCTGGGCCACTATCCAGTAACATGGCTACATGCCCCAGGACCTATTGATCAGGGAAGAGGGAGAAAGAATCAGCCAAGGTTCCCGATGCCAATATGTGCCTAGTAACCTGGTGAACATTCATTGATGGCTGGGCTTGGTTGTGATGACCACTGTGCTGGATAAGCCATCTGACACTTATGTTTAATATCAGATGTGAAGGGTGCAACATAGATGAGAGATTAGTGTGACCATAGTCCCAATGAGAAATTAGGCCCCTTAGAACAGGGGGAAGGAAATGGAGGAAGACTTAGTACAAACATACCAGAAGACCATGATCCTCTCCTGTAATCAATTTGTCAACTCTCCCTTGCGATTGGCAGATGGACAGAACATGTTGCCGGGCAGGCTTGGTCCTCACTGGTTCCCTCCTTCTCCCATGAAACCACCCCTTCTCTGGGCACTGTCCTGTGCAGGCTGCCTAGTTCCAATCCACAACCCACCTAATCTTACCACTTTCATGATGCTTCACCAGGTCCAGCAAGGAAAAAGAAGAGGAAGAGGTCATTGATGGATTAATTATTGAATTCTTTCTTGTTTGTTAGTCATTGTTATGTAGCCTGCACAACACAGCAGGATCCAATTTTACTTTACAAACCCCACCCCCAACCCTCCCAGAATGACCCTGCACTCCCCAGACGCAGAATTCAATGGTTCCGAAGGTCTCACCTCTCCCACTCCATTCAAAGTGTTGATCACTGTCTTGGAGTGAAATGGAATACCTGCAGCATCATATTCTGCCTCACGTTTTGGTGTTAGTCCCAGGTGACCTTACACCAGATTAAACTTTGATTTACCTCAGCACATTCAACTAATGATCTCCTCCTCAGGGTGAAGAGGCTGAGGCCCTCACATCCAATTCCTGGCACAATGGACTTGTGTACGGAGACCATTTGAGGTATTTGAGACAGATTAAAGGTTGAGCAATTCTGATAGATTCCCAGCAGTCTGGGCCTGCTGTTTATATTCTGACATGTAAACAAGGGCCATTTAGTGTCCTGGCCATACATTTCCCACCATTCTGTCAATATGGTTAACTATCCTCTGATGTAGCCTCAAGGAGAAGCCACCACCAGCATTTCAGGGTAAATAGGGATGAGTAATAAATCCTCACCCAGCTCAGATCATGAGTATTGTTTCTATATTATAAAGGATTCCAAAATTAATGCCCTATGTTCTGAGATAACCCCTGGGGCTACAGTTTGGATTGATTGGTCAGCCTCAGGTGGTCCCTGTTGAGGGGTTTGTCAATAGTGGGCAGTATGAGGAAGAAATAACAAGGATTTCAGAGTCAGTTTTATGGTGGGATGAGACTGATGAAGGGAATTTCCTGTTTCTGTTATTTCAATGGAAGTATTGTTTTATTTCTGTAAGTAGTTGCTTGCGTCGAGTGATGTTGAGTTACCTAGTTAACATTCAATAAATCTGGCTCTTGGTGTGTAACTTCACTCTTAGACTGACAGAGAAAACCTGATATGTCCCCCACCACCGCCTCCCCCCCCGACATAAGGATGGAAGGCAGCCCATGATTTAGCCCGGAGCCAGGAAACAGTGATGAAGATGCTTTATTCTGGGACATCAGCTCGTTAGTTCATAGGAAAGGCAGACTCTAGTTCAGGGTACACAAGAGGTCCACATTAAGAAGTTTAGCAACTCAGGAAACAAGCTAATATTGAGTATAAAAATAGAAAAATGTAGGACACATTCTCTGGGTACTTCAGTATTATAGGGTAACTCTCTGGGCTTAGTAACACTGTGTTGGATGTGTACAAAGTATCTCTCTTTGCAAACCTTTGCTCTGTGTCTAATCCATATCTGTTCTGGTAGCTTGGGATAGCAATGGATACATTGTCCCATTCATCATACTTAAAGAGTATGTTTCAATAAAAAAAAATTATTTTCTGTGTTTACTTTTACTAATGTGCGGACTCTCACTGGGGTTCAGGTCATCTCCTCTCCGAAAGGTTTGAGATACCCCTCTCTCTTGAAGTAGATGACACTGGGGTACACTTCCAACGCAGTGGGTACATAGCACGGACAAGTAGCCACTCTTGTTGCTTTACCCTGGGAATCAAATATCCAAAGGCAATGTAGCTGGGAGAGGCTAACGCCAGCTGGGGTGTTTACATTTCTCACCAGGTGTCCTGTTATTGATTTATTCATTTTGCAGAATGACAGAATTTTATTTTCCTGTCAATAACAGTCTATGGAGTGGGGCACCAATTACCCATCTTTTTGCCAGTTCTGAGAATGCGGAGGATTTGGAAGAACAACACTCATTTGTCCAGCTGTGTTAACTAACCCAGTGTGGACAGGACAGTGACTCTGAACCATACTGGCCTGGCTGATTTTGCCTCTCATCTCTATCCAACTGGCCAGTGGGACAGAGGTGGTTTTGCTTTAACAGTAACCAGATTGCCTGGCGTTGGTTTAATGGAGAAGCTGCAGATTGCTGCCTTGATCTTTTTGCGAGGTCTTAAAAGAAAAGATTTGCTTCATTCTTTCAGAGAGGCTGTTAAAAGGATGGTACATTAATCCGGAGACTCAACTTCAAAGTGCTGCAAATATAAGAACTAGTACAGACCTCATTAAAATCCTGAACAGAATTAAGTTTTTGTGCATGTGATCCTGGAAATATAATTTAACAAAGAATTAATCAGACAGCAGGTCCATGTTTAGAATATGATTTGCAAGTTGGCAAGTCCAGGTGATGATGTCATCGCCTAGCCGATAGTCCTTGTGGGATTTTTGGAATTTCCATGGCCCACAACTCATAGCAGGACAGGTTTTAGACTTTCTCACACTTCACATTGTTCCCCAGAGACCCAGAAAGCTTGTACGTTAAGTTTTATATTCCGAAACAGAAGGTCACAGTCTCTAAAATTCCTTTTTTATATTCTGCCACTCCTCCACTGATTGTTGAATCATGTTTGGTTAGAGAGTTCTTGCCTTCCTTGTTTATGGACTGTCAAACCCTTAACCTATTTCTAGGCTAAAAACACACACTAAGAGATATTGTGATATAAATTGCCTTGTGTCATCCTTTCCCACCTTGTCTCAGGACTAAAATGGCAGTACAGTGTGTTAGTAACAGCAGCATCGCCTGTGCCCAATCTCTGCAGACTTAAACAGGCTTTAGATCCCATCTCCTCCCTCCTGCAATACTTTAAAGAAGGACTTATTGCCTGTTGACAGACCCCTGTATAAAATTAATTATCAATAAGTGAGGCTGATGCATGGCCTTTCATAGGCTACTGTTAAGTAAAAGTTAGAGCCTGTTTCATTTCCTTTAATGAAGCACCTGTGAAGCTGAGAACAACAGGAACATTGTCTGCCATGCACCCCCGACATCTCCCAGAATCCACAAGGCAGCAAATCCCTCCTCTGACCAGTCTAAATGGCACAGACATGATTGCCTGAATGGCCTCCTTCTGTGTTGTAAATTTTCTATGTTTCCACATTCCTACAGCAGAACAGTAATGAAATCTTGGCCAGTCCTGCAGTGTCATTCAATAACAGCTTAACTCTGGAAAAAAGACCACTGAGAGTGAAGCAGCAAATCTTTAAATGTGCCTAATCATTTCCAAATCTCCCATTCTGTGACATTGACCCACTTCAAGAATCAGCAACTTTCAGTAGCATTTCCTGGTCATCTTTACCAAGCCTCCCGCAGGCTCAAAAAATAATCTGACTGGGAGCTGATCAGTTATGTAGATGGCCATTGCTGCACTGTGTCCTAACATATCAATTATGAACTCTTGTAATATGAATGCTGTGACTCTGTGATTATGACAGGCAATCTTGAATTTATAAATGAATTGAATTTTATCACTATTTCTTCATTTCCAGCCTGATCTCTCAGAATAAAGAGGCCTTTTGGGAAATTGGAGTCAATTCATTTCTGCCCCAATCTTTTCAAATTCTACTTCTCACTCCAATTTTTTAAAATTTGCATATGTTCATATGTTGTAATAAATTTTAAATATTTTGTAACCTTTTGAGTGGCCTTGGACAAGTAGGTGCAATGCCCAGTGAGACACTCAATCATTTGAACAGGATCCCCACCGAATCGAACTGGTTATCAGCAATAAATCCAATAAATCTGAAAAGGAGAAATATCCTCATGCAGTGAGTGGTATGAATGTGGAGATCACTGTCACACAGAACAATTAAGGCACACAGCCCGGATGGATTTGGCACAAAATACAAGGGAGAAAGGTGTAGAAGTACATGTTGATCAATGAAATGAAGAGAAGTGAGAGGAAGCTTGTGTTGTATGTAAACACTAACAAGAACCTATTGGGACATTTAGCTTGTTTCATTGCTATAAATTCTTCACAGGACATTGAATTATGGGCTGGAGCAGGAATCCACTTCCCAAAATTTTGTGCAGATAAGCACCGTCTTTGCCTGTGACTTGAGCTTTAAGTCACCTGTTCTAATGTCTTTTTATGTTGATCAATGTCAAATTTTGTTTTTATATTCCTGGAAAGAGCCTTGGATTCTTTTACCATATGTAAATGCAAGTTGGTTTATAGTCCTTATAAATCAAGTTATTGTTGATTTAGATTTTTCATGTTTTTAAACGAATTCATTTCTTTAAGTTGTGGTTCATAGGTATAGGCATACCTTTGAATCAGAAGGCTGTGGTTTCAGGATCCACTCCAAAGACTTGAGCCCCCAGTGCAGCTGAAACTCCCAAGGCAACACTGAGGGAGAGCTACCCTACCAGAGGTGCAGGTCCTTCCACTTCAGGATAATGAAAGAGATCCCATTTGCAGAAGACCAGATGAATTCTTTGTAGTACCCCAGTCAACATCAGTCCCTCAATATAACCATAGCAGGTTATCTGGCTAACATCCCAGTTTGTGGGATCGCTTCTTGTAGAAATGAGCGGCCATGTTTCCCTACAGCAGTGACTTGGTTGTAAGTGGTTTGCGATATACCAAGGTTGTGGAAGATGTGATTTATTTTACTCCTTTGTTCCAGGACATGAGCACCAAATTAGGTCTCAATCCTGTGCACTACGTATTGATGTGCTGACAGGATGTTGATTAATTTAAATTTCTGATGATGATGAAGAACAAGAAGTTCCTTGAATGTAATTGTCAACATTTTTCCTTTGACTACAACCATTCCTGCTTTTGGAATGTTGCATCCTGTCTTCATCTCAACAGCCTGTTGTCCATTTGGGAGGCATGTCACTTGAAATTAATATTTGCCTGCTTGCAAACCAGCCTTCATTGGAACAAAGCATCAAACTGGCTGATGGTTAATCTTGACTTTCTGGAGCATACTGTAAACAGTCTGATCTGTTGAAATATGTCTTTTTTTAAATTAAACTCACTAAGAGAGCCTGAAGTATCTAGGCCTGGTGAAGGAACAAGAAAAGTACAACAAATTCCCTTGATAGTTATTTATCTTGTAAAGATTTTGATTGGTTGTTTATGTAGAAAAACTTTAATTTAATTTGACATTTTTCACAACCTCAGGACATTCCAAAGCTCTTCAGAGCACATGAAGTACTTTTCAAGTATTCACATTTGGAATGTTGGAAATCCAAATCCAATCTGCACCCAGTAAGCTGAGCAAATGGTCCCAGGAATGAACAGTTACTTCTTTTTGCGATGTTGGTTGTGGGATAAACATTGGCCGGAATATTGGGAAGAACGTCCCTGATTTTCTTCAAATATAATATTGGAACCGACATCAGCCACAAGAAGCGGGGCTTAAAAAAGTTAATATCTCTGACCGTGCAGCGCTCCCTCAGCATCACTCTCCACTGCCAGTCCAGGTAACTCCTGCAGCTCAGTGAGTTGCAGGCAACATCCCATTTCACAGTAAGCAATCCTTATTTGGCCATGCTCTAACAAGGTCACTGAAGGAAAGTGTGGCATCTCATCTTTATTGCAGTCACTTGATAACAATCAGTAGCTTTAGTGAAAGCCCTCAGATATAAGCAGTGCAGAGATTAGAAGAGGGCACATCACATTAACTGTGGATAATTTTAACCCCTGCCTACCTCAGTGGCTTAATCTGGAATCAGCCCCAGGTTCAGATCTCTATCACCGTTGACTTTGAAAACCTAGTCATTGGATATTTTGCCCCTCAGGAGCTGGAGGTGGGAGTGTAGTTCCTTTTATACTCTTGATGGATAGTGTCTGCAGGCATGAGCCCTTCTTCAGTATCCCCTGGGGTATTTCTGCTTTGCTAGTGACCTCTTCATACAATATGTTCTGTGGCTCACAAACAAAGCACTCATGTAAAGGAGGTAATAGCTGAAGAAATATACATGCAACTCACCCAAAGTAGCTTTTGCAGCTTGGACTCCCTTCCAAACTCTGCAGTACGTTGTTCCCCTATGCAAAATCAGTGCAGGTACTGTGAATCAGTGTTGTGAAAAGCTGCCCCTCTCTGAATTGACCCACAATGTTTTTTAAAATCAGACAAATGCGACCTAATTTCAGAAGCAACCCACAAAGCAAGTGTTGTGCAAGGATTGATGTCATTTACCCATGCTAAGCATCCAGCGTACAACTAGGGCATAACAAAGGCAGGAGCAATTTTAGTTTTCTTGCATTTGTGCGGTTTATGCATGACATTTTGATATTCATCTGTCAAGCTTTAGAATATTTTGAGATGGTGAAATGTGTTAAAAAACAATTTGCTCAAGAAACTTTGTTGGGATATAGTAGAGGGAGGTCTAGGCTGCATCCTACCTATGTGGTTCTTAAGTATTGATGTAGTAGGTTTGAGTGAGTGCCAAGAATGGGGTAAATTCCATTGGCAACACCCATATTCCTCACCCAACCTGGAAGGGCACAAGGATTGAAAGAAAGCAGTAACAATGTTACACAAGCATTTTTCTAAACTGAATATGCCTTTAGCTCCTGTCTGAACCTGCCATTAAGCTCTCTATGGCATCTCTCCTCCATGTGCGTCAGTACTCAACTCCCTGTGGTACCAAGGTGTGTAGTTAAAAGCTCAACATTTTCCCGCACAGCCTTCAAACCACAAGGTAACTTGGAAATTCACTGCCATGCCAGCACCGAGCTGCCTGGCTTTTACAAACTTTCAGTTCATTATTCTGTATCCACACTTGTAAATGGCTGCTAAACTAACATGTAACCACAAAACCACTATGAGGGGAGTTTTGGTTTAGAATCCCTGCATTGGTGTACCCTCTGATGATGGTTACCTCAGTTTCAGTCTCTGACGAAAGAGGACTTGCTCAGAGGGAATGTTGCTCCAGCCTCCCTGCCTCACCACACCATGCTGACATACTCCCAATGGTCTCTGCAGGACTCCAGTACTGCATTTGTCTTTCTTTGGATAATGACCGTGGCCTGGGCATTTCTTCATGGAAGAGGGTGGCGTTGCTGCATTGGGCATCCAGACAAATACAATTCCATAGAATTACGTAATCATTTCAGCACCAAAGCAGGCCATTCAGCCCAACAGATTCATGACTGCAATTTTGCAACAGCCCTATTCATACCCTTCTATTCCTTTCTCTCTCTCTCTCATGTATTTGTTGAGCTGGCTCCCAACTGTATTTAAATTGCTTGTTCCATACACCCACCAATCTCTGGGTAGAAAAGCTTCCTCTTCAACATCTTCATGTGGAAACATTTTCTCTACATCTGCCCATCTGTTAGTGACCCCTTAGTCTGCTCTTTCCCAAAGAATGGGCAGCGTGGACTCGTTGGGCCGGAAGGCCTGTTACTACACTGTAAATAAATTTTTTTTTTAAATTTAATTTAAAAGAATGGAGTCCCAGTCTTTTATTCTTTCTTGATAAAATTTCTATTATGTGTCACTGACTCATGATCAGGAGCAGGACATGTGGATGATTTTCTCCTCCCAAATTTAGTGCACCAAGGAAAATAGTAAATCTCTACCTACATCCTGAGTCAGTCAATGCTGAACAAGAGAAGCATCTGAAGAAGTGTCTGTACCGCCCCAGATCATGGATAAATGCACTCAGCCTAAGGCTAGGTTAGTTATGCAGGATCTGATAGTAAGATATGGAATGCTTAACTGAACTGTGCGGAGGGAGTTTTACTTTGCATTTAAATCAACCTGAATTGGTTCTAGGAGTGTTTGAAGGGAGAATGTAGAGAAAGCTTGTCCCTGAGCTTAAGCCATACCATATCAGTATGTTAGAAGATCTGAGAGGGTTTAAGGAGATATAGAGCAATAGGGTCATACAGCATGGAAATAGGCCATTCAGCCCACTAAATCCACACTGACCCATGGACACCCATCTGTATTGATTTCATCTTCCAGCTCCTGGCCCACAGCCTTCAAAGTCTAGGCGATTCAAGTACGCATCTGGACACCTCATAAATGCTGTCAGTGACTCTGCTTCCACCACTCCCTCTGGCTGTGCATTCCAGGTACTCTCTGGATGAAAAAGGTCCCCTGCAGATCCCTTCAAAACCTCTTACCCATCACTCTACATCTATGTACTCTTAATTTTATTCACCTCTGATCAGGGGAAAGATTCCTGCAGTCTGCCCTATTTATATCCTTCATAATGTTATACACCTCAGTGATGACCCCCTGTAACCTCCCGACTCCAGGAAAGCAAACCTAGCCTCTTCAGTCTCTCCTCATAACTAAAGTGCTCCTTCCCAGACAACATTCTGGATCTTCTCTGCACCCTCTCCAGCACTTTCACATCCTTCCTACAGTGTGCTGACCAGAATGCACGTCAGCTGAAGTTTAACAAAGTTGAAGTATAACCTCCCTGCTCTTGTATTCAATGCCCCAAGTAATTAAGGCCAGCATACCACATTCCTTCTTAACCATGTAATCTACCTGTGCTGCCACCTTGAAAGATCTTTGGACTTGCACACTAAAGTCCCTCTGTTCATCAATACTCCCTAGGGCCTTACCGTTCATGCTGAATGTCCTAGGCTCATTAGTACTCCCAAAATACTCCCAGAACACCACCTGCCATTATTCAGGCCATTTCACCAACACATCGATATCACCCTGTAGCCTAAGACTACCCTCCACGCTACAAACAACTCCATCAGTCATCTGCAAATTTCCTGATCACGTCACCTACATCCACATCCAACTCATCCACATACATTATAAACAGCAAGGGTCCCAGCACTGATCCCTGTGAATCACCATTGGTTACAGAGACCCAAATCACAAAAACAACCTTCTACCATCACCTTCTGTCTCTTAGTGCCAAGAGAATTTTGGATCCAATTTGCCAAATTGCCCTGGTTCCCATTGGCCCTAACCTTTTGGATTAATTGAAGGCCTTACTGAAGTCCCTGTAAACCACATCTACTGCACTGCCCTCTTCAACACACTTTGTTGCCTCCTCAAAACAGATTGGTGAGAAAAGATCTGCCCTTGACAAAGCACAGTCAGCTATCTCATATCAGTCCCTGCCTTTCCAAGTGATAGTTAATCCTGTCCCTCAGAATTTTACCAATCACTTCCCTACTACTGATGTTAGGCTCACAGGTCTGTAGTTGCCAGGTTTTGAATGGCTGGCCTGTTATTTTGTGTCTGTGACCCCTGGTTTTAGACAACCCATCCAGGGATCATCCCTGTAGAGCAGGGCTTTTAATATATCAAATGTGATCTGTTGACAAACAATGTTTAAACCTCTCTCACTCTCACTTCAGCAACTCTGCCACTTCAGGAAATTTTGTGATGAATCTTCTACTACCAAAGGTGATTTATACCTCTCCATCTGGCAGGGGGTTAATACAAACATATGGTGTCCCTTCCCCAGGATTGTTCAACGGGACAATGCAGAGGCAGCTTTACTCTGTTCCTAATCTGTGCCGTACCTGACCTGGAAATGCTTGATTAAACAATGCTGAGAGAAGTTTGTTTTCAAAAATTACCCAAGTGGATTAAAGGAACCATTCTACTGACAATACCCAATTTCAATGAGGAGCCCCTGGCTCAAAGTAATGCCAATTTTCACTGACACAAGTGGCCTGGGACCTGTGCATTACAGCAAGGGAAGGGAGCAGGCTAACTGGTATTCTGCTCAACTAGAAGTGATATTGCACTGTGGCCCATGGCAGAATCAACATTATGTGTACTGGTGGAGCTTGGGTGAGTGTTCTGGTCCAAAATTTCAGGCATTTGGGGAGAAAACAATTCTCCCTCCTCCCTCTCATTTTGCCCTACAAACCTGGTGTAATCACTGCTTATCAAGGCACTCATAATGGACCAGGTGCAGACACACTGAAGGTACAATAAGATGTACATGCCTCATTTACGCAAGCTCAAAGTTGAAAACACACAAAACCTACACCATTCTTTACAAATTTTTATATATTACTGATTCTGCAGCAAAATAACATACAGTAAAAATCACACAAAAACATTCCTGTGAACTGTTCTTCACTGTAATTTAACCAAGCAAGGAAAGACCCAGTCTTTACAATTACTGGGTTCAATCTTAAACACTGTATTTCTATAATTTGGGAAGGAATAGGGAAAGATATTTCATACAATGAACCTAAAATGGGTTAGGGTTAGGGTGAATGGGGAGCATTTAATTCAATGTGATTCCATACAACATGCACGAAGGGGAAAGATTTAATCCAGTGGAATTTCAAACAAAATGCACAAATAGGAAGAGGTTAATTAACTGGGAATCCATACAATAGCCTCTTCAAGGGGAAGGGGGTTAGTCCATCAGGATTCCCTACCAAGGGACTGAAGGGAGCAAGTTTGAAGGAAATTGGACTCGAGTAATAGGAGTTAACTGGAACTGGTTTGAAGTCCATGGAATTTTCTTTTATTTAAAATTCACTACATGAGGGAGCACCCTCAAATGTTGAGGTCCAGTAAAGGGTAAAGCTAGCTGTAGATCAAACAGAGTATTTCAGTTACTGTACCTTCAAAGCAGAATGTGAATCCATTTAATAGCCTCATCTGGGTTCTAAGAGTATAGGTGTGTTCCTGTAATTACATCCACACCAGGGCAAAAGCAGAATGAGATTGTAAGGGAGCACCTTAACATCATGGCCCATGCATAGAACACGTGGATGTTGCTGTCTTGTGTAATCTTCATCCCTATGTATTCTGCAGTGCAAAGTAACTGTGACAGAACTCAGCGCATCAGTGTTTATTTAGGGTTTAGTTGCAAGATTTCTTCACTAAGCCCACCTTGTGACATGCAAGAATCCTACATCATGGTTTTCTGCGAGTTAAAAGATCCTGACCAGCTGAGTAATTCCAGCATTTCTGTTCTAATTTTACCTTAGAAGAATCATGTTGGACACTTCCGCTGAAATTCTCTGTGGACTCAAAGGCTCCTACTGCATGCCCCCAGAGTACAGGGCAGGCGTGTATGTGTGCGCGTATGCGTGATATTTAGGTGTCCAGGAACTTTCAGTGCCAGAAGTTCCCACTTTCCTGGCTCAGTCAAGTTCCAATCTGTGGAAACATGTAAATATAATTCCAAAAAATATAAAGCTTTTAAGAAATGTTACTGTTTGACCTCAACTTGAATGGGCCAGAAGCAGTTGTAGAGAGGAGGGCCAGGACAACCTCCCAGCTCTTCTCAGTGTCCCAGCCTCTGATCAGACGTGCATTAGAGATGAGCTCCTGCCTAATGACCATCAACTCGTCAGCCCCCAATCTGTCACCACTAAGCCCATTAAATCCAATGGAGAGCAGCAGCCAGAGCAATAACGTTCAGGCCATCGAATGGTCAGTGATGGAACCTCTACTGATAATGCTGCAAGCAACCCCACTGTGGTGCAAACAAAATTATTCCAAGTTTGACTTGGGTGGGAATGAGTTATCATCTTTAAAAGAGCTGAAAGGCATGGAGTTAAGCTAATTGTTCGTATACTCCATGCTGACTATGTACACCCTGAAAGGGAGTGCAAAACAAGGATCCCAAGTACAAACACATTTGCAAAAGCAACAAATTGGGTAATAACGAGAGAGGAATGTCCATTCCCTGCCAGAGAAATTGTAACTCGGTCAACTGAGGGACTTCACTGGCAAGCATTGACCTGCTGTCCCTCAGATCTCTGACTAAACCCAGGTTGAATCCAAAGTCCAAAAGGCTAATTAGTGCAGCCTTCAGTACTACATTCACCAGTAGCTCTTACAGCCTCCTAGCATGCAGCAATGTATATCAGTAACATGATCAAAGTGATAAATATCTATGCACTGCTGGGCACAGTGCAAGTCCAACGACCCCAAGGCAACTATACGTAATATACTTGTAGGGAACTTCCACCCATAGGAGCTTCCGGGCTTCCTGGTCACCAGGGGAGACTCCAGCCAATTTGCAGACAAAAGCCAAGGCCACAGATTTTATAGCCTGCCGTGCAAAAAATACAATCACAATGCCAATGGTAAATCGGGCAACCATCCTGCCAAGGAGTTCAGGTGTCACCAAAGGCATCTCATAGGGTGGAGCTGACAAAGGTTCCAGGATGAGGCCCCATTGATAATTAATCCAAGTGGCCACAGCAGCTCCTCCACCTGCACTGACTATATTAGTGGTGTCACCCCTCGCTGTGCTCCAGTGGTCCAGCTCAGGATAGTTAATAGATAGCAGGAAGGACAACGTCAATGCTAATACAGGAGCAAAGCAATTCTTCATTTGAAAAGTCTCAATGGCATCCCAGAAAGGGTAGGAGACAGTTACCAGCAGAGCAGTGATTGCAATTCCACAGAGTACATCCTGAGGAAGAGAAAGGACCATTAGTTGCGGCAGGCCATGGGTATAAACTTCATATCAACATCAGTTTTTCACCAAGCTGGCATTCCAGACCTGGCCACTTTCAGTGTGAGGAACTAAAACATCATCTGATAAGAATTAAACAAAACAAATAAATACTGAAGTATTAAGATTTAACATGGAAGTTATTTCCTGAATGCAGAACATTCTCCCCTATTTCTCGTTTATCGTCACCTCCTGAAAGTATTTGGCCCTAGTTGGGGAATGGATTCTAATGACACCCCACAGTATCATATCAAATTATTGGCAGGCTATTTGACTGTAAAAAGAATCACAACCCAGCGTAACCTTAGCCCTCACACCATGTTACAAGCACACACTCTCCAGGATGGAACAAGTTCCAGTGGAAAGCCCTGCGATGCCTAACCATTCATTAACAATCCAGACTCTTCTATTTCATAATTTGTCCTCCAGCTAAAGAAGTGAGTGTTCTTGGATTGAGATAACAGCAGCTTTTAGTGAACAGAGAACTTTTATAGCAATGCTGCTTTCAGCTGTTAAACACTCAGCAGTAATAAATACTTAGGGCAAGGCACTGTTTGTCAGTATTGACTGGAATAAATCAACAAACCAGAGGGTGACTGAAATAATGGAGAGGGTGAATAGTCTGAAGTACTCAGTTGCTCCTGCAACCCCCAGGGTGGTGAGGAGATTCACTGTTGAAAACCAAAAAAACCACAGTCATTTTTTCAGAATGAAGATTGACTTTAGAAGTATGCCACCTGCTCTCTGCCACTTTGGTTACCATTTTTAGACCTTCTGAGAACGTATGAAATGCTGGCAAGGAAGTGCTTATTCCCCATTCCTAGATGCCCCAAGGACATTCAAAATTAACCTTATATTGTCCCTCTAATATTAACCTTGTACTGTGTGTCTTGAGTCACAGGCTGGCCAGTGTGTGCAGTGGTGACAGGTTCCCATTCCTGACAGATGTTACAAGAACCTGGCATCACAAATTGACCAATGAATTAAAATCATTTTATTGCAGTGCGATTTGAACTTATGTCCAATGAGGTCTTGGTCTAATTCCACAACCATTGGGTTATCATGGGGTAACATCAGATTGATTGAGTTAGGCAGGTGCTGAGGGGGGAGGGGGGTGGTTTGAGGAATAGGATGGGTTGGTAGGTAGGTGGGATTGGGGGTATAGTGGGAAGGTAGCACTGAGGGGTAAGATGGCAAGCCCTGGGTAAATGGGATTGGGGGATATAAAGGGAGAGTATGTAGGTAGGACTGTGGGATACAATGGGAAGGTGGATAGAGGTACAATGGGGAATGAGGGTTAACGCAAAAGTGATTTAATAACAATGTCAAAACAAGGGATTTTGTTAAGCTTGCCTGTTGTCAATAGTTGTGATTATTCCTTGGACCAGTGCTTAAATTTCTGTGCTTCAGAATGCAACTTTCTGTTAATTCTCAAAGATGCAAGTGCACAAATATTTCAGTCACTTTTTATGTTAGATTATGTCATGTTGTGTTACATTTTGGCAAGTACATCATAAAGCAAACCCTCTTCTAGAATCCTTTGTGCCCAAATTGCTGTGCTCGTCTTACCAAAACTGTATGCATTCCTGTGTAAATACGGCTGAGGGAGACCAAGACACAAATGGTTAGAGCAAACAGCAATCCCAGCTCAAAGGGGTACTGAAAAACAGAGAGACACAGAGTTATTTAATGGGTTAGATACAGTGTAAAGTTCTGTCTGCACTGCCCCATCAAACAATCTAAGGGCAGGAACCACACTGACTAGATTCAGAGCATATTTAATACCTATCAAATTCTATTTTCCTCTGAGGTCAGTGCTAACACAGGTGGGAGCAGTTTCAGTATACACTCTTGATCTAAGTAAATGTGATGAGACCGGGTTGCTTGGGATAAGCATAAATATAATCCTTGACATCCAAAACCATGAACCCACATTTCATTACACACTCTGGGACTGATCTTCAAATGTTCAGCTGTATGTGTTCTAATTCTGGCTGTGCAGCGCGACTCCCATAGTCCCCACTCAATGTCACAGCTTAATCCTACTCCTTGCATCTTCTTGTGTGAAATAAAGATCTCACTACAGACACAGCCCTCTGCTTTGCAATGCCCCAAGGCTATCAAATACATTTTATAAGCCAAGCACACAGTTCTTTGCAACAAACTGCATTTGTGACCTTTGAATGAGAGAGTGTACTGCAGTGAGACCAACTCAAATAAAACCCCAGGCAATCTCAAGGAACAGGCAAGACTGGGACTAGGGTTCAATGAACTCTAACCCCAGGAAACTGTAGCCCGAACGGAGTTTGGAATAAAAGCTAAACTACTCTGATGACTTGAGGACCGAGCTGCTGACTTAGCACTCGGACTTTCCATATCTCCAAGGGCCACACAGGTATCACATCGCTTTACAAGAATCGAGTGGACAGGTCTACAGGTCTTGGCAGAGTCACAATGCAATGAAATTGCTCAAGGATCATTCCATAGGTGCATCCTAAACTTGCTAGAAACTTGTTTTGCCTGTCAGCTTTAGCTCATGGATAACACTTTCATTCATAAGTCAGAATACAGTACTTTCCAAAAGACTCAAGCACAAAATCTAGCCTGACCTTACCAGAGCTATACGAAGAGAATGCCACTCTGACAACAGTCTTTAACTAATGGAAAAGGTCTTCTTGAAGGAAAAGCAGGAAGTTGTTCATATTGTTCATATCATTGTTTATCCCGGAACATCATTAAAATAGATTACCTGGTCATTTATCACATTATTGTTTGTGTGTAAATTGGCTCCCACATTTTCAGCAATGAATTGTGACAATGCATGCATTTCCGAGCAGGAAGGGAGTGTCCAATAAAACCCAATATCACAGGAAGAGAATCTGTGGCCAGAAATTAACCTGTATTGTGGGTTCCAGGTTGATTGTTTTGTTAACCCCTTTTCTGCCTGACCCGAGGTCTCGTATGGAACAAACTCACAGAGCAGAACTCCTCGCCTTGTGAGCTCAGTATATGCGGATGCAGGAATTCCTTTTCTGACACTCAGTAGTAACTGATTAACCAGATAGAGAGTCACTTTCACAGTAATTAGATTTTATTGAGCTTGGAGATGACCTTGCCAGTGATTTTAAAGGCTTCTTGGCAGCTCTGATCAGGGAACACCTGGTTTTAGTTATCGTGCTTTTAAAATATGTTCTTCCTTGTTTAGCTTCCTCTGCTCTGGTCAATGCAAACAGACAGAGAGAGCCTGGAACACAGCAATCTCTCCCTTGAACTGTCCATTGCCACTGTCCTTGTGAGGGCTTGTGAATAATGAAAACTGGAGGGGGAGGGGGGGGAGCAGATGATGTGGGCAGGAGTGCATGTCTCTCCATCTGTCTGTCTGGATGGATGTGTGGTATCCACAAGAGCATCCATGCACCCCAGTTGGGATTTACCAACAAATAAGGAATGAAATACATCTTGGACACTGGCATGGCAACAGGTGATAGCAAATCAGAATTGGGAAAGAAAATCAGGCAGGGCTGATTTTTGTGCACCCCCCCCCCCCCCCCCCCGTATAATAATTGATTCATCTATGTGAACTAGCACTAAAACAGAACAAATGTGAACATTTTGAAGCTCCATGAAAGACATCCCAACACTCAAAGATCAAGGGAGAAAGCAATTATGCCTTACCTTGTACCTGTTCATTGTGGCCAGGAGGAAGGTGAAGGGGATAGCAGTGGCTGCCATGGCATGAGTGGAAGGCATGCCATATTCTGCATCCACCCGCACTTCAAGCTTGATTACTGGAGGTGACGGAGGTCTCGGCCATCTTAAGACATCTTTGGAAGTCTGCCCAATGTACATCACAACCTGGAGTAATGCAAAGGCAAGGAGAGAGACATTAATCCACTTTAAGCTCTTCCTATCCTTCTCACCTTACAAGCAGCAGCATCCAACTCTGACCCTCTGCATTCCCAAGATGTCAGGGCCCAGCACAACCTGTGTGGCTGGGAGATTTTTATTACCTATTCTGACTTATAACCATAGCTTCTGTTCCAAACCATATATTTATGCAGCCCTCCAGAGGAATGGCTTGACCCAGCATTACCTGGAGGCTATTCATCTCCTGATGAAAATTACTGTCAAACCCTCAGTCTCACTGCAGGTTTTGTCAAATCCTCTCCTCAGCCTTTAGAGCCCAATTTATTGAATGTTGACAATACTCAGGAGAGCCCTCCTTCTCCTCTCCCTTCTGCACAGAGCAACACACCAATCTGTTTCTTTCTGTGGCCCCACTCTGCAGTGTGTCCCTGAAAAAGACCCATGTTTACGTGGATGGATCATTAAACAGTTCCCTGGCTGCGACATAAGTGAGGACAGCAATTCTCCAGGAACTGAAGATTAAATTCATTCAACCAAAGTTTGCAACCCAAGAGGAACCAAAAAAAACTGGTTACCATAGTGCTGCTGAGGGATTTGGGGGTAAAGGAGCTTTGGATCTCCAGGATTGGTGTTGAGATATATAGAAAGTGGTTTCCCTTCCATTATTATCTTATGACCCTCTATTGTTTAATGAACACCATCTATTAAAGACAAAGGTAGTCACAACTTTTTTCTTGTTAAGCAGTAAAATGGCCACATTGCACTCTGGGGGTTCTGCATTTTACTAATTCCAGCATTAAGATAGGGTGTGATGGTTGACCTGTTATTTTGATGGGGCTGCATTACCCTACCTCAAAGTTTTGTTCATGAGTTTATCAACTCCACAATGTAAAATCTCTTGTAATCAGGCTTTTACTATCATAGTCCCGTCCTTGTGTGTAATTTAAAGTAATGTGCTGGAATTACCTTTTGCATTCCCTTAAACACTTTATGCACCTTTTTAAAGTTACCTTATCCCCAAGCCGAATAGCCCCAATCTTTCCCCAAATCTGACACTCAATGATCAGCCTCCTGCTTTCTCTCTCAGTAATGCCTCCTGCTCTCCCTTTTTTCCCTGCCACCAGAATTTGATACCATCTGCTCTGAAGTGACTATTGAGAATAGGAACTGATAGAAAATTTCAAAGCTGTGTTTAGTAAATGCTGACTTAGCAGAGTATTTCTATTATTTCAGGACTTCCAGCATCTGCAGTAGTTTGGGATTGATAAATTGTTAGGCAAGACATTAAGGGATATGGAATCAAGATAAAATGGACAAAGATACAGATCAATCACTAAGTGAATGGTGGAAGAGTCATTAGTCTCCCACTGCTCTTAGGGTTTGTGGTTTGGACAGAGTATTAGGTCCCTTACCTCTTCCGATTGTCTGACTTTAGAATATTTAACATTATATTTAACTTATTAACTTGTGCCAAACAACAACTTTTATAGCAAAAAACAGCTGGAAATGCTCAACAAGTCAGGCAGCAACATTGAAAGAGAAACAGTTAGTGATGTGGGTCAATGACTTTACATAAGTAAGTGTTCTTTATGTAAAAATCACAATGCAAGGAATTAATTGACTGAAGAGATGAAAGCCAGTATTTTGCTTTATATCATAACCTGGATCTTTAATTTAACCTGAATGATTGACTGATTCTTTGTGCTTTGAGGCTGGGATTTTTTTTCCTTTAGCTGATAGTGATCATGACCCACTCACAAAACATCTTGATAAACTAGTTCTGCACCAAATAAATTACTATGTGGTGAAGTCACTGTTTGCTGTAATTAGGTAAGGCAAGTGTCAACGTATTCATCCAGAAAGCACCATTTGATCAGGAGTGAGTAATGGGTGCAGGCCTCAATTAAACAAAAACTCAAGGATCCTGGTCTCTTGTTGCAACACCATTCCAACCTTCCCCTAATGTCCTGCCCCCACTATTAATCATCTGCTGGGATGTATGATTAATGGACAGCCAAGAATCATCCAAACAGGCATTGAATCACTGGTAGATTAGGTTATTCTCTTCAAGTTAATACCCTCATTGGCAGGACATCCATTGATGAGAGTATGTTGGAATCAGGTAATTGAAGATTCAGATACCAGTTTACATACTATAAACTCTTCAATCCAGAAATTTGCGCTGTGTCTGACATCAGATGTTCATGCCCAATTATCAGAATGCAACCAACTAGTATTTGAGGAATAGTGAGAAATAAAGATGCCTTTGGGGCTGAATTGTTAAATGTTACATTTGGTGTAATAGTAAATCATTCAAATTAGGGAAGTCCCCACATTTGCTCCCCAGTCTGAAAAGATGATGAGCCAGTAAGTGAGGCTAGGGTATGAGCAGTATGATCTTTATTGGCAACTGTCAACATGCACAGATCAGTCCAATGACACACATGAGCAATGGCCCCTTGAATGAAGCACCAGCTGGCTATGATAACATCAACTTTTAATTGCATTGTTCACATTAGAAAATATCTCAAGGAGTTTCACCACATTATAAAATAAAGTGTTAAACAGGGCAACAGAGTGATCCCAGTTAAGAGTGAATCAGACAGGGACTGGGAGAGGGAAGGTAAATAAAGGCCACATTGCCATTGCTGTGCCCACCACCATGAAGGATTGTTTTCACCCCAGTTCTTTGTCATTTAACTTTTTACTCTCCCATGTAACATAAACAAAAGTAACTCACTGCCCAGACGTTGATCACTCTCCGAGCAACATGTGGGTCAATATTCCAGTAACAGAAAGGAAGGAAGGTGATGTAAAAAACCTCCTGGCCCAATGTAGCAGCAAACAGGAAGAGGTAGTAGAGGAAATAATTCTCAATCTTGTATTTCTTCTGAGGAATCTAGAGGAATCATACATACAACATGGTCATTGGGCTTTGAGGAGCAAGCCAGCAGATTCTGCAGCAGTCACGAGCTGAGATGGAGACAACTGTTGAACTTTGTAAAACACAATGTACATTATGTCAATCCATCAATAATACTAGAAGAATGGCCTCTTGGTGTGTATTTCTTGAGCATCAAACTAAAGTGTTGAGTCAACATTCTGTGTTACAAGAGAACAAAGGAACTCTCCAATACACTGAGAATTACAGCCAGGATGTCTGTAGCCTCTTAACTGACCTCTGCAGGAACTCACCCAGTGTAACTGGATAATGCTCTTGAAGGAATTACCTTGAGCAGAACAAGGTTAGCAATATGGTAATGTGGCACAACCATAAAATTATATTAAACAGTAAAATGCTGTCCCAATATTTTAATTCACCTCCCCAATATAGCAGCAAATTTTTATTTTAAAATGCATTTTATATATTATCTTTCATGACCCTAAAGCACTTTATAATTAATTATTTATGAAACTGTAATCACTGTTGTTGAAAGTGCAGCAGCCAAGTTGCACAATGCAAGGTCCAGCAATGGCCAGTCATGTTGACTCAAGATAGAAAAATAGCACAGATAGCTCCAAGGCACATAAAAGGGAAAAGTGCAGAGGAATTGTCTGAAAGTGTCCTTTGGCCACCAGCCAGAAAGGAAAAGCTAAAAACAAAGTAGTTAACCAGGAAAAAGAAATAAGAAATGTAGGAATAAAGCAATTGGTCAGAAGAACAGATCCGAATAAATTTACTTTATATAAAATCATGAGAAGAGAGAAAAGGTGGAATGAATTATAGGCACAATATTCAACTTGGAGAATATGGCAATGTCACCAAAACTGTGACATAGCTGCAAAACACTCAGGACTTGGAAGAAAATAAAACTATCTGTAAAGTCAACATGGAGAGAAGTTCCCTAACTGATTGTAAAATAAATCACTTCCATCATAAGATGATGGAAAGACCATAAGATATAGGAGCAGAATTAGGTCATTCAGCCTATTGAGTCTGCTCTGCATTCAGTCATGGCTGGTTTTTTGTTTCCAACCCCATTCTCCTGCCTTCTCCCTGTAACCCTTAACTCTTTTACCAGTCAAGAACACATCAATCTCTGCCTTTAATACACCTAATGACTTGGCCTCCACAGCCCTCTGTGGCGATGAATTCCACAGATTCACCACCCTCTGGCTGAAGAAATTCCACATCATCTCAGCTCTAAAGGGATGTCCTTTATTCTGAGGCTGTGCCCTCAGATCCTAGTCTCTCCTACTAGTGGAAACATCCTCTCCCGGTCCACTCTATCCAGGCCTTTCAGTATTCAGTAGGTGAGGTGTTCGTTAAAGTGAGGTGACCCAAGTAAGACATATTGTAAAGAAGTAAGAAATAGATACACTGCTAGGATTCCAATGGGACCTGTCTAGGTCACCTGCTCTAGACACCCTGGTTTGGAAGTGTTAATGTACAAATGCATAAATGAGTAAGCACGATAGTATTGGGGAAAGTTAACTTTTATATGGATTAAGATAGGCCCTTGTCTGCAAAGGATATGGAGAAAAAGTAGATAGAGTTTGGTTGCTAAATGATCAAATAGCCTGTTCACTTTCCTATGGTCACGGGATCAATATTGTGAAGAACACTGGGGAAAACTCTGGTTCCAGCAGATTGGAAAATAGCAAACATGACACTTCTATTCAAAAAGGGAAGAACAGAGAAAACTGAGAACTACACGCCTTTTAGCCTAACATTAGTTGTTGGGAAAGTGTTGGAATCCATAATTAACAGGGCATTTAGAAACAATCTGGCAGAATTATTATGGCTTTCAGAAAGAGAAATCACATTTAACAAATGCATTAGAGCTCTTTAAGGAAGTTACCAGCAGGATATTTAGCCACTGGATGTAGAGTATTTGGATTTCCAAAAGGCACTCAATAAGATGCCACAATAAAGGTTACTGCGCAACATAAGGATTCATGGGATTAAGACTGGCATATTGTATTATTATAGAGGATTGGTTAACCAACAGAAACAAAGGGAAAGGATAAACAAGTGATTTTTGTGTTGGTAAGTTTGAACCAACATTGAGCGCCTCAGTGTATAGTGTTTGGGCCTCAGATTTGCAATCTGTATTAATAACAGATGAAAGTGCAGCGAGTATCCAGGCTTGGTAATGATACAAAGACAGTCAGCAAAGTAAGGTGTAGTGACACAGGTGTCTGCAAAGGGATTTAAAGAACTAAAGTGAGTGGGCGAAAAATGCAGAGGAACGCGGTTATCCACAGAAAGATTATTATTTTAATAATGTAACACCATTAAATGTTGATGTTCAGTGAAATTTAAAATTGCATGGAAGCACAGAGAGTAATAAAGAAGGAAAACAAAATGTTGAGGAAAGAATATAAGAGTATGGAAATATTCCTGCAACTATACAGGACTTTGGTGAGACCACACCTAGCACACTACATGCATTAATTAAGGAAGGGCATATTGCCTTTGAGGTGCTGCAGTAAAGGTTCAATAGATTGATTCCTGGAATGAGGACTGTCTTCTACTGACAGATTAAGCAGAACGGGTCTGTATTCTCTGGAGTTTTGAAGAATGAGAGGTGATCTCATTGAAACACAAGATTCTGAAAGGAACTTAATAGGGTGGATTATATGAGGTGGGGGAATTTAAATTTAGGGAGTGCATAGTCCCAGGATATTAGCTGATAAGGAGGAATTTCTTCTCTCAGTCTTCTTTGAATCTTTGGAATTCCCTGTAACAAAGACCAATGGGTGCAGATTAGATTTTGGAATACAGGGGATACGAGTGTTAGGAGAATCAGGCAGTAAATTGGAATTAAATCCAAAGATCAGCCCAGCCATGGTCTTATTTAATGGTAGAGTATCCTTGAGGGCTTACATGGCAAACTCCTGCTCCTAACGTAACTGTTGTTCTTCTTCCAATGGGATATTTTCCATCTCCGTGTGAGGGAAGCTAGGGTCTCAAATGTTCTGTCGCATGCAAAGTACGGCACCCCAGGCAGTGCAGCCTTCACTTAGTGCCTGGATTACATGTCAAAGTTTTTGAAATACCCATGACCTTCTAAATCAAACACAAGAGTGCAACCCTCTGAGCCATAGCTGCCATGGCTAATAATTAATGCAGCATTTCCAAAATATTTTAATCAGTGGCCAAAGTCTGAGTGGACAACAAGCCAATGAAGGGAAACACAACATAAGTGAATCTTGGCGCCAAGATTAACAGTGTCACTTTCGAACATACTGCAAGATACTGGACAATTTAATGACTTCAACCAAAAGCCAGCTGAACTCAGGATTAGTCAATTTATCTGCCTCTGCCCCAATCACAATACCTCAGTGCTATGCCTATACACCAGTTAAAGACCTACGACAGTGAGAGTTAACACAACATGCATATTCTTTCACTTTTATAAGTGTTTTTAAGTATTTACGGAATGTTTACAGAGTTTGAGAGGAGAGAGCTGGTGCCATATTTAGCCTGGTACATCATCCAGCCTATCAGCAGGGAAGGAATGGGTACTGAGAGTACCTGCTCATTTGCCGTTGAGTTTAACAAAACCTAGAGCAGCTGAGGTTGCTCTACCATCCCAATCTTGTCAATCAGCAAATTAAATGAAATTCCAAAGTACATCAATAGAGTGAGAAGAAAGCTGAGAGCAACAAGCTTATAGCTCTATGGCTCAATGGGCTGCACTCTCGCCTCAGTCTCAGAAAACCGTAGGTTCAAGTCCCACTCCAGAGTTCCTTGTCCATAATTCAGGCCAACCCTCCAGCACCAGTACTGAGGAGGTGCTGCACTATCGGACCTTAAGCTCAAGTTCCATCTGCCCTCTCAGCTGAATGCAAAAGATTCTACTGTGTGGAGTTTGCTTGGTGTCCTGGACAACATTCATTCAGCAACTAACATCACTAACAAAAAACTAATAGTTTGTGACATCTTGCTGTGCTCAAATTAGCTGCCACATTTACTACATTACAATTGTGACCACACTTCAAATGTACTGACTGTAAAACATGTTTTCACCTGAGTGGATGAAAAATGTGGCATAAATCCAGGTCCTTATGTCCCACCTAGAGTTGTTGTCAATGGTTAAAAAAAAAGGAACCTTTACTCCTTTCTGGGACAAGATTAAGCTCAAAGTGAGATGCTACTGGGTAACTAGTGCACGTCAGGGTAAGTGGGAGGAGAGAAACATCTGTGCTGCATCTCTCTCACTGTTCACTTCAGATCTCTGCAGGATATCTCCAGTTACACAACAAGGAAACCTGTTCCCTGGACCCTGAAGTTCAACTTACAATCTGCTAAATCAACCTCAGTACCCTTGCTGGAGAATGTAGATTTTGGGACAAAATCAGTGTTGGCAGAGCTGGCTTGAGTAATTGAGTAGCCAGTGGTCTAAACTTGCCATGGAGAAATGTCACTCAGATGCATTACCTTACCCTGTCATTATAGACCAAAAGGTTTAACACCTTTACATCCAAAAGGGAGAGACAAGAATCAACACAAGATATCTGGAATTGTGCTACATGTCAGAGGCAGAATAAGCCCAAGGAGGCAAATGACCTCTAGGTGGATGGCCATTTAATGATCCCATTGTAGAAACATTGAAAATAGGAGCAGGAACAGGCCATTCAGTGGTCTGGGCCTGCTCCACAATTCAACACATTCATGGCTGATCATTCACTTCAGTAGCCTGCTCCTGCCTTCTCCCCATATCCCTTGATCCTTTTGGTATTAAGAAATATATCTCCCTTCTCCTTGAATAAATTTAAGGACTTGGCCCCCACTGCTTTTTGTAGTGGAGAATTCCATCTCAGGTCTAAATGACATACCCCTTATCTTGAAGCTGTGGCTGTTCCAGAGTCTTTAGCCATCAGAACACCCTCCCAATATCTAGTCAGTCTAATCCTGTTGGAGTTTTATAGGTTCCTATGAGATCTCCTCTCATTGTTCTACACTCCAGTGACTATAGGCATTATTGACACAGTTTGTAATGTACTGAGCAACATACACAGAGAGGAAGTGTGAAAGATCCTCTTAAACTTCTGTGCACTAAGCACCCTGTAACTTCCTCATCACGAAGTTAGATCAGATATAAACGATGGGAAATTCTCACGCCCAAAATCAGAGGCACAAAACTATCGGATTATTGAATACAGCTGAGCCCCCCCACCCCCGGAACCCAGTCAGTGCAGACACAGCTTGGACGTTGACCAGGTCCCAGTGTCAGTGCGGAGTCAGATGAGCTTAACTTGTTCCCACCACAAGAAGAAAACACCAAGAAGGAAGTACAGACAAATAATCCCCGGGCCGTGTCAGTGTCCATGGAGCTGAGACATCTTCCCAGCTCCGCTATTCGGCCACAGCAGGCATTACAGCTTCCGCCCACCGCACCAGAAAGGCCGCCCATTCCTCCCTTAAACCCCGGGAACTGAGGCCAATTGACGCAGATACAAGCGAGATCAGCTGTCAAATCTATCAAAGGGCGACGGTGGCATCCGTCCCCTCCTAACTATTGAACAGACTCTGAAGCCCGGGCTGAGTGCAGCGCCGGGGCTGCAGGGACACTGAGGCGTCGCACTCACCGCAGCGCCGTTCAGCGCGCCGTTGCTCTCGCTTTTGCCCCGCTCCCTCGGTGATCCGGCTGTGGAGACTGGTGCCCGCCCGTCAGCCTCGGGGCAGCGTCGCTCCGCCGGATCGGCTGCCGAGAGCGGACGGAGCCCACACCGCCGCTGAAAGTGAGCCACCAGCTGCGGTCCCCGCAGGCTGCTCAGCAGAGCGGACATGTCGGCGGCCGTCCGACTGCCGGGGACACAGTGAGCAGCCGCCGCTCACCTGGCAAAGTGGCCGCACACCTGCGCGTCACGTGTCCCGCCTTCTGGCACCTGCTATTGGTGCTCCAGGATGGGTGGGCGGGCCCGACAACTCGTGATTGACAGCAAGGGCGCAGCAGCTCCTGCGAATTCAAAAGTCCACATTCAGAGTCAGCGGCGCTTTAGAGGTCACTTTGAGAACCGAGCCCCGGGCAAAAAATCCAAAGGCACGTTTCAGATTATTGTGAGGTTCGGCTGTGGTAAAGAGGACTTGGAATGGGAACACGTCACGATGCTTGGTCGATAGTTATATCCGTTGATGTTACGGCTTATTCTGCTGGCTACGACATTATGTCTTGTAACCTTAGTCCCTACAGTGCAGTACCAAAGAGTGTGACACCCATGCCTTATAATGTTTCACCCTAGTGTGTAATGCTTTATAACCTATGATTATTACGTGTAATTATACCTGACAGCGTTCTTCAGGATTCAGAGTACACCATTTAATAAATTTGATGGATACAGATTTAACAGTAGGCTTCTAAAGGAAATTAGATAAATAATTGAACGAGGAAAATTGCAGGGATTCGGGTAAAGTAGTGCGACTAACTGGATTGTTCTTTGAGAGTTACACAGTCGATGAGCCAATACTTTCTGGAAGAGAGGAACAACAATATGAATGGCAGAGTTTCAAAAGGTGTGTGGAACAGAGGGACATGTATGCATAATATATGTGTACTAATCTTTGAAGGCCGCAGGCCACATTGAGAGAATGGGTAGTAGAGGATTCCAAGGCTTCATAAGTAAAGTATAGAGGATGAAAACACAGGGGTTATGTTGAATTTTGATTTGTTGAACTGGTTAGGCTGCAAGTAATATTGGTCCATTTCTGATCTCCACGGTTTAGAAAAGACCTGGAAGTCCCGGAAAGGGTGTTAAGAGATTCACTTGATTGACTGCAGGGGTGAAAATTTTCAGTGACAGGGTTATACAAGAAAAAACAGGGTTGTTTTTATAATAACAAAAAAGTTGACAGGAGATTGGATTCAAGGGTTTGGGTAGGATCGGATATATAATTATCTCTCAAGGACTAGGGAAGACAGATTCAAAGTGATGGACAAAAGCTACAGTGGGTTATGAAGAAATAATTTCATACAAAGAGGGATTGTGAGCTGGAATTTATTTCCAGAAGATAATTAGATAGGAAGGGAAATAATTTGCACAGCTCTGGGGATAAAGCAGAAGTGGACCGACAGGATCACCCTGTAAAGGAGACACAAGAGACTGCAGATGCTGGAATCTAGAACAATCTGCTGAGGGACTCAGCAGGCTGAGCAGCACCTGTGGAGGGAAAAGGGTTGTCAATGTTTCAGGTCGAAGCCCTGCATTTGCTGCTGATCAGTTCCTGCTGATTTTTCTGTGCTACACTGTTCTAAAATTTGGCACCGGAAGAGTGGTGACACTTGCGGGCTGCCCCCCGCACATTCTCAATAACACAAAAAGATGTATTTCACTGCGTTTCGATGTACGTGTGACTAATAAGTAAATATCTTCAATATCTTAAATCTTAAATTCCTACCACTATTCTACTCTACGTTGTTATAGCATATTTTGTTAAGCACCTTAATCTTTTACTTATAATACTGTAGCCCATTAAGAAAAACAGAATGCCGAAAGAACTCAACAGATCAAGCAGCATCTGTGAAGGGATGGGAAGTTGGTCTCTGGGCTGCACCCTGGCCAACATGGTGAGTTAGGTCATTGTTGGGGACTGGAAGAGGCCACACCAAATGTTGACAGACTGCCAGAACTGACAGCTTCTCATCACCTCCTGCTGGGCATGATAGAAGCTGTTGTTTACCTCTCTCGTTGTTTGGCATTACAGTTCTCCCCACCCAGAGCTTTATCTGAGGCACAACCACTGAACCTATTACTATAGTGAACTATAACGTTTTGTAAATAGGGATATAGATTATAAAATAAAGAGCAGCAATAAATTTATCTACAACATTGCATGGGCCTCAATAAAGAGACTGGGGTTTGGGGATCTTAATATTAGAGGGAAAATTAAAGCCACAGATGATCCCGGGGGATGGGAAAGTACACTGTAGCTAGGAAAGTTGAGAGGTCTGACTGACATGTGGAACGTTATGGAGAGTTTAGTGAGGGTGAATAGAAAAGGATTATTTCATCTGGCTGGGGATTTGGTGACAGAATGAAGATAGCGTTTAGAAGAAGTTGCTTTAGACAGTGAATTGTTGCCACAGGGAATGGCAGAATCAGATGCTATTACATCTATTAAGGGAAAATTAGGTCAATATTTTAAACAGAGAAGGGTGCATCATTGTGGGGAAAGAGTAGAGTATTTGAATTAGTATTAGACTGCTTCAGCAAAGTGGCTCTCAAGCACATAAACTAAATAACCGCCCCATATTCTGCAAACTTCAATAATTACATATCACAAAGACAAACATGCACAAAAAAAAGCTCTCTTGCACAAACCTGTGTACATTTTTCCCTCTTGGAAGCACTTCCATAAATTGCTTCTGTAATGAGATGCTATTTATGTGTTTATGGGCTTTGTGAAGATCTTGAATGTTTAAGTTGCAGCCTTTTTATTTGCTCCTCAACGTCCTATTCCATCCTTACAATTTTATCAAATCTCCAGACTCCCCCTTACCCTAGAAGTTACTTTTCTTAAGAGGCAGGAGTGGTGGGGGCAGAGGAAGGTGGTGGTGTGGTATGGGTTGGGGCTGAGGGTGCGGAAGTGGGGATTGATAGTTGGGACGGAGATGGAAGGAAATTGGGGGATGTGATTTGTGGGGATGCAGAAGGAATCAGGAAAACAAGGAAAACCTTATTTTAGGGAATGTGAGTGAAAGTAGAATTAGTTTATAGGTCTCAGATTCCCCTGAAACAGGACCAGGACCCCCTCCCCTGTAGGTTTTCTGTTTACTGGATCACACTAGGTCCACAGCGCCACCTGCCAATCACACCTGCAACCTGCAGTCAGTGCTGTTCCATCCCAACTAATTCTACCCTCAACCCACATACATTCACTACTCCTTCACATAGCTGAGCACACTTAACATTAGGAACTACTTTTCGAGCATTTGTTCTTCACATTCAGAGCCATCCTTTGTTAATTTCATGATTTTGTACTGAAATGTTGCCAAATTCTGCCAAGGTTCAGTTAAATGCAAAACATGTGCTGTATGGTTCTATGTTCTATCACAGTCTGCAGACTTCCTAAGTGCTTTACAGTCTAACAAGTATTTTTCAAGTGTAGTCACTAGTGTAATACATTGTAATTACTACTGTAATTAGATTAAACTGAATAGGCCTTTCAGCTCCTCGAACCTGTTCTGCATTCTGTTAGATCACGGCCATTACATACCTTGGAATGAATTACCTGCCCCAGGTCCATATCCCACAGCACATGGCCAACAAAAATCAATCAGTGCAGAGGGATCATCAGTGGAATGAGAAATAGAGCTAATGTGAGAGGTCCTGATGTGTCTTTGACCACTAATTACTAATCCTGTTTCTTATCCCTGCTGTTTCTATTTCAGATTTGCAGCATCTATGGATTGTTGTTTTCAGAAATCTATTAAATTCAATCTGCAAAGTTTCAGTTGTCTCCCAACATCTGCAGGTGTTTTGCTGAGAAAGCTCCAACCTTCCATCGTGCTTTGTGTAAGCAAGCATTTCCTGATTTCACTCCCAAACAACCTGGCTCTAATGCTCAGATTTATTATCATGTTAAGCACCTCAATTCTAATCCAAAGGGAACCAATGTTATGCAATTGGACCTAATTTAACCCATTAAACTCTGTGTCATTGTCTACATCTGTGTTACACACACTCCAAGGTCTATATACTTATCTTGTGTCCTGATACATGCAGCTTTGAGATAAAGTCCCACATCCCATTCTTCTGTCATAACTTCGTGTGTGCTTTATAAGTGACCTCTGTGCCTCAACACCCAAATCCCTAAGCTCCTCTGCAGTTACTCATGTCTCACCATTAAGAAAATAATACAGTTTGTCATTCTTAGATCCCAACATTGACTCCCACTCCCTTAATTTTGCCCAGTCTCTAAGCTTACTTTGGTCCCTTTGTTAACTACTCCAAACCACATAATTTACTCTACCTCATAACTTACTGTCGCCAGTTAACTTGGATTTATAATGTGCTGCTTCTTCATCCATTTGCAAAACTGAGCACATTGCTCTGGGTTTCCCTGAACCCGGGTTCGACTGCACCAGCCATTATAAATACAGCAGCCATAAGAGGAGGTCAAAGACTGGGAATCCTGATGTGAGTGATATCTCCTATCCCCTCAAAGCACTTCCATCATCTGTGAGGCTTAGGTTAGCAGGACGCCACAATACATGACAATTGCTTGGATGAATGCAGCTCCTATAACACTCAGGGGGCACAACACCATCAAGGACAGTCTGCTTGACTGGCATTCCATCCACACTTTAATATTAATTCCTTCCACAGGCACACCATGGCTACAGTACATTTTATGCACAAGATGCACTGCAGGAACTCACCCATGTATCTTTGGATATACTTCCCATAGCTACACTCTCCAAGAATAAGGACAACAGGTACTTGGGAAAGCCACTCCAAAATCATCTCCACAATCCATTCTGACTTGGAACTATACTAGTTTTTCATCATTAGTGCTGGGTGAACATCTTGGAAGACCTTGCTCAGAAGCAATGTGGAATTGTCTTCAGCACATAGATTGCAGAGGCAATTCGTCACTATCTTGGCCAGGACAGTTGGGAATGGGCAATGAATGTTTGCACTTCTGCAAAACCAACATTCTGAGGATGAATTGATAATATGGTTTGACTGTAAGAGACCTTTGCAAAGGAGAAAATAAATTTACCAAATTGGAGGTTAGAGAAGTAGCCATGAAAGGAGTCCCTGTATTAATAGTTTGACAGCTAAGGTAAACTAGCCAATAATATAAGAGAGGATACCAAAAGTTTTTCAGATATATAAAGAGTAAAAGGGAGGCATGAGTGGACATCGGACCACTGGAAAATATCGCTGCAGAGATAGTAATGGGGAACAAAGAAATGGCGGATGAACTGAACAAGTATTTTGTGTCAGTCTTCACTGTGGAAGACACCAGCAATGTGCCAGAAATTTGAGAGAGTTGGGGGGCAGAAGTGAGTGCAGTCGCCTTACTAAAGAGAAGGTGCTTGGGAAGCTGAAAGGTCTGAAGGTGGATAAGTCACCTGGACCAGATGGACTACATCCCAGGGTTTTGAAAGAGGTAGCTGAAGAGATTGTGGAGGTATTAGTAGTGATCTTTCAAAAATTACTAGAGTCAGGAATGATTCCGGAGGACTGGAAAATTGCAAAAGTCATTCCGCTCTTTAAGAAGGGAGGGAGGCAAGACACAGGAAATTAAGAAAAACAGAATGCTGAAAGAACTCAACAGGTCAAGCAGCACCTGTGAAGGCAAAATGTGTAAATCAATGTTTCATTAGCCTGACTTCAGTAGTTGGTAAGATATTAGAGTCCATTATTAAGGATGAGGTTTCGGGGTACTTGGAAACTCATGATAAAATAGGCCGAAGTCAGCATGGTTTCCTTAAGGGGAGATCTTGCCTGACAAATCTTTTGGAATTCCTTGAGGAAGTAACAGGCAGGATAGACAAAGGACAGTTAATGGATGTTGTTTACTTGGATTTTCAGAAGGCCTTTGACAAGGTGCCGCACATGAAGCTGCTAAACAAGTTGGGAGCTCATGGTATTACAGGAAAGGTACTAGCATTGATAGAAGATTGGTTAACTGGCAGAAGGCAAAGAGTAGGAATAAAGGGGGTCTTTTCTGGTTGGCTACCGGTGGCTAGTGGTGTTCCACAGGTGTCAGTGTTGGGTCCGCTACTTCTCACATGATATGTTAATGATCTGGATGATGGAATTGAGGGCTTTGTGGCCAAGTTTGTGGATGATACAAAGATAGGAGGAGGGGCAGGTAGTGTTGAGGAAGCAGAGAGTCTGCAGAAGGACTTGGACAGGTTGGGAGAATGGACAAAGAAGTGGCAGATGGAATGCAGCGTAGGGAAGTGTACGGTCATGCACTTTAGTAGAAGGAATAAAGGCATAGACTATTTTCTAAACAGGGAGAAAATTCAGAAATTGGAGGTGTAAAGGACTTGGGAGTCCTAGTGCAGGATTCCCTGAAGGTTTACTTGCAGGTTGAGTCAGTAGTAAGGAAAGCAAATGCAATGTTAGCATTCATTTCAAGAGGACTGGAATATTAAAGCAAGGATGTGATGCTGAGGCATTATAAGGCATTGGTCAGACCACATTTGGAGTATTGTGAGCAGTTTTGGGCCCCATATCTAAGGAAGGATGTGCTGGCGTTGGAGAGGGTCCAGAGGACGTTTACAAGAATGATCCCGGGAATGAAAGGGTTAACATATGAGGACCGTTTGATGGTTCTGGGCCTGTACTCACTGGAGTTTAGAAGGTTGAGGGGGGATCTCATTGAAACCTCCCGTACATTGAAAGGCCTGGATAGACTGGATGTGGAGAGGATGTTTCCAGTAGTGGGAGCGAATCTGGGACCAGAGGGCACAGCCTCAGAATAGAAGGATGTCCCCTTAGAACAGAGAGGAGGAGGAATTTCTTTCACCAGAGGGTGGTGAATCTGTGGAATTCACAGCTGTGGAGGTCAAGTCCTTGGGTATATTTAAAGCGGAGGTTGATAGGTTCTTCATTAGTAAGGGCATCAGAGGTTACGGGGAGAAGGCAGGAGAATGGGGTTGAGAGGGAAAAATAAATCAGCCGTGATCAAATGGCAGAGCAGACTCAATGGGCCAAATGGCCTAATTCTGCTCCTATGTTTTATGGACATTTAAAGAAGACTAAGAAACAGAGATGATCTTTAGCTTTGACAGAAATGACCAAAGCTAAGATATCGATTCATGATGAGAAATTCAATTAAATGGTGAAAGATCTACTTATGTCAATTACTGAGCAAGACTTGGACCTGACCAAGTTAACAAATAGAGTGAAATCCTTGATACACAATGAGCAGTCAAACGGTATGTGTCAAATTGCTTCCTCATTTTTATCTGGCTTGCAGGCTATAGGAGGCCACACTCACCTGCATACAAAAACTTCCTGGGCTGTCCGAGCATACATAGAGTTACATTTACTTTATGGTATAGAAAGTGGCATTTGGCCCTACTATTTTCCACAGTGTTTAGGCTTCATTGTGGCCTCCTCTCACCCTATTTCCTCTAACCGTAATTGTATAATATCTATTCCTTTTTCTGTCATGTACTTATGTGGCTCCTCCTAAAATATATCTCTGAAATTTACCTTAGCCATTCCATGCATCAGTGAGTTCAATATTCTCATCGCTCTCAGGTGAAATGGGAAAAGTAGTTCCTCCTGATTTCTTCATTAGATTTAGCAGTGACTGTCATAATCATAGCTTGTTATTTCAGATTTCCATACTCAGGGAAACATCCTTTGTAGGTCTGTCCTATTGAAACCCTACCATAATCTGAAAGGCTTCTATCAGGTCAGCCCTCATCCTCCTGCAGAGAAAAGAACTCCAGCCTATTCATTCTTTCCTGATATGTATAACCTCAGTTCTCGTATCCTCACACAGCTTTATAAATGATTGAGCTAATGTAATCCTAGCCAATTATTAAAAATCTACATAAATTATATATCAGACTGAAGTTCAATAGAAAGAAGAATGAAAGATTAATTCCCATTTAATTACCTCATTGTCCAAACGTGTTCTTCAAGTTCAGCTTTGCACTGTTCCTCAGTAACATTGTGTCACATCCTCCCCTCCCCCCTCCCCCCCACCACCAAACACACAAGACTCAGACATCTCATACCTCTCACTGACAGTAGAATGATTTGTATATGTGAGAATAAAAAGGGTTTGGAGAGTAAGAGTGGAGTCACGTGCATAAGGTATCCTCCGCTGAATCAGCTGATCCCAGTTGAAGAAAATGATACAATTCTCCTCAGTGGTCCTCAGCTAGAGATACATTGGTCAGTTCTGTCCACTAGAAGGTACACGCAAAGATGTGGCATGAGTGTCAACATCAGGTTAGCCAGTGATGCCCTCTAGAGTTGAATGGCCTGAGACCAGCAATGTCTGGGCTGACTGATGGTCACATGTTGCTGCAGTAGACCACTTTGCCCCACGGCCATTCTTCATGTGAGAGCTTGGACCGGTGATCTTCACCTCTTGGGGCATCACAACCAAGCCTGATCTGTAATCACCTGATGGCCACGCACAGAGATTTCTCATTCCTGGATAACTAGCTCCAAGCCAGTGGATCAGAGAGGTGCTATCATCTTCCTGAGGTCAAAAAAGGAAAAGAGAATGTGTGGAACAGATGGAAAAGGAGTTGAGAATTTGTCCATTGAGCCAGTTCCAGATCATGAGCGTCAAACAAACCAAACTAAACATGCTCCCAACCCTCTGCAGCCACAGAACCCAGTAAACTCTTAAAATTTTCCCTTCAAGCTCTGCAGGTGATTGCAACCAGTCCAGGGGCTATTTCAGCTGGCCTCCGGGTGGGGTAGGAATGGGGACTGGAGGGGTAGGAATATTCCACCCCTATAAATGAATGTTCTTTCTTTATGTTGATACGAAATTGAGTGACTGCCTGTCCCTGTGTCCCATGCTGACACAGAAAGGGAAATTGCCAAACTTCGTTAGGCTTACTAACTCTGGTAGGATGCCTTTCCGGAGCCTCATCACATGACTCTCAATTCCCACTGTCCCATGCAATCCAAAACCCTCTGATACATTCTAAATAATAAAAAGAGAAAAGAAATGCCCAATATTTTAATGCCCTTGTGATTTGCTTCTCGAAAGTGTTACATGTAGATATACCCAAGGCTTGGTATCATCTAGACACTGGATAATTATGCAAAATTCCTACAATATTCCAGTCAGGTCCAGCTTTCCTTCGGGGATCAGCCTGGCTGAGGAATCTTGCTAAATCTGATGTTTCACTGTCAACTTGTTTGTGAATGATAATTTTGTTCCCACACTCCTCTCAGCTCCTACCTCACAATGAGTAGTGAGTTACCCTGTGCACTGCATGAGGGGCTATGATAGAAGAAGAAACCCTGATCATTTAGTTTGATGCCTTTTCTTCTAAACAAACAATTCACAGTTTATAATGGACTGGATCCTGGGGACATAGGCCTGCTGCCCGCAACCATAGCCTGTAGTCACCAACTCCTAAACTTCCCTGGTTGAGATATGAAGGGTCTCTTCTGTTGGCCTAAAACATCCCAGAGTCCAGCAGCACCTCCTAAGTGACGGTGGGACTGCCAAACATTGCACTGAAGAAGAACAGCCTCCAAAACATCTCTGCAAGCTTTGACTGCTGGCAAAGCCACATTTCAGCTTTTCTGTCAAAACTATGAGTGTCAGATGTTTCTAAATGACTGACATTCAGAACTGTCTAAAAACTTGAAATTAAATATGGAATCATAGAATCATATAATCATAGGAAGTACAGCACAATACAGGCCCTTCGGCCCACAATGTTGTGCCGACCTTTAAACCTTGCCTAAAAACTATCTAACCCCTTCCCCCCACATATCCCTCTATTTTTAATATTTTTATTATCAAAATATTTTAAATATTTAATTAGATTTTTGAAATTACAAAAAATTAAGATTAGCTAAAGACAAAAATAATTAAAAACATTAATCTAAGCTGAAACAATTGGAAGAAATGGAATACCTACCCCTTGACTTTCTTCATTACAACTCTTCAGTCCCCACTGCGACAGTCCAACCAATGTCAATGCTGTTGAATCTGAGCTGGGTTCAGCTTTGCCACAGTACTTGATGGAGAGTCCAGCAGTGAAGTTCCCTGGTGGATTCAGCATCCACTCCTGCCAAGTCAGTTCTGGACTTCTGTTTGTCCACAAATGCATGAAATTCCTCGGCTTGTTGACAGTTAAGCAGGTAAATGCCAACTCACTAAGCCTTACAATTAGGAGAGTGAATCAGCACACAGCTGCTACAATAATCATTATAACACTCAGGAAACTATTTTTCATTGCCTAAACTGTACTGGACGAGCCTCGGATTACTTCTATCTCTCACAATTCATGGAATGATTCATTGGGATGTCTATTGGAAAAAGGGAAAAGATTTGCCAGAGTTTTTTTCATAATAGTGTCTCTTTAATAGTCATGCCTCATTGATCATCAAATAGACTGCTTTATAAAAGTTTTGAAAGAAACTCTTTCCCTTAAGGGAGGCTATTTTTTATATACGTTCACGGGATGCAACATCATTCACAATTATGACATTTATGGTCTACCCCTAATCACGCCAGCCCAGAACTGAGGAGGCCGGTTAAGAGTCCAGGACAGACTGAGTTCAGACAGCAGATTTTCTTCCTTAAAGGACATTAATGAAACAGATGGACTTTTCTTCAACAATCCAGTTGTTTCAAGGTTACAGATACTGAAACTGGCTTTTTTAAAAAAAGAACAGATTAATTAATTGCTTAAATTTAAATTCTCCAGCTGCCACAATGGCATTAGGAGTTGTGTCTCTGGATTAATAGTCCAGAATTCTAGTAGCTAGTCTAGTAAATTAACCACTACTCTACAAAACTCAACTCTAAGAGAAGCAGCATTTCTTTGTGAGGTTCAGTCCCCACTCTTATGCTGCTGGGTGGACTCTCCGTTATCTCCAAAACAGTTCACTTCATCAGGAACGTGAGTTAAAGAATTCTCTTTGACTTTCCTAATAACTTACTGTTCATCACAAAGTTTTGCCATGAAATTCACCGAAGTTTCTTTGCTTTCTTTATGAGCTGCAGAATTAAAACCTTTATTTTCCCATCAAATAAGAAAGGTACAATATCACTTGGTTCCAGAGTAAAGCTCCCTTTATACTGTGTCAGCAAGCATTCCCTTTCCTATATAATTTCTCCCCTTCACATATTCGCTCTATCCCACCTTCTGACGTTCTCTAACCACTTTCTCGCTACACCTTACCCACTTTTTATGTCCCTTCTTCTGTTTTCTTCCTCCTTCCCACTTCTCCTTTCCCATGTGATATTATACTACACCCTGATTGGAAGAGAAATAATTTGGGAGATTTTTCCACTTACCCACTGCAACCTCCTTCCCACCCCCTGTGCTCACCACCATATTTATTCCTAGGATGAAAGGTTTGTCCTATCATCAGCGACTAAAGAAATTAGATCTATATTCTTTGGTTTGGAAGAGTAAGGGATGATCTTGTTGAGACATATAAGATCATGAGGGGACGGGACAAGGTAGATGTCAAAATGTTTCCACTAGTGGGAGACTCTTAAATGTGCAACACACTTACAAGGTTAGGGAGCAGTCATTTAAAACTGAGGTGTGTAGGAACTTATTTTCACAGAGAATGAAGAACCTGTTGAATTCTCTACCTAAAGAATGGAGGGTTGTGGAGACTCAATCATTGGATCTAAAGAGAAAGTAAATAAATTTTTGAGAGATCAGAGAATCGAGGGCAATGTGTAACTGGCACAGAAGAAGAAATGAAGCCTGGGGCAGATAAATCATGATCAACATGAATGGTGGGGCAAGCTTGAGGAGCTGAATGGCCTAATCCTGCTCCTATTCTCTTGTATACTCTTATGTTCCTCTGTTCACCCCACCCCCACATCCTGATACCCTCCCATTGATGCTTAACAAACCATTCACACTTTCAAGATGCATCTCTCCTCCCAGCTGCACCTGTGCACTCCGATTGAAGTTTTAATGAGTTTAAATACCTTTACATATTTTAGATCACAGTGAAATGTCCTCTTTGATCCTTGGTTTATTAACTATGTTGAAACCAAAGTCTGGGTTTTGCTGTTTTGTGAAATAAAGGCAGCTTTAGATTTGTGGCCAGCTCCCACTCTGTCATTCACCTGTTGCCAAGATTACAGGCACCAGAAGATCGTGTGGAGCCTGCACAACCACCTAAGGAAACAACCAGGGATTTTCTCTCTGTCTCCCTGCAACCACAGATGGGTGGTGCCAGAAAAAATGGCAAGGCATACCAATCCTGATGGTATAACAGTTGGAGTTCAAGGGATTCCAGGACATCTCTGTAGCTTCAGATTGAGGAGGTTACATTGAGTGGATAAAATAAATATCAAGGATGAATATGACTGAATATTGAGATTTTATATTACTGAACATTGAGACTGTTGGAATTGAACATTGGTGATAATATAACCAGATAGTGAGGATTAACAAATTTTACAAGTTTGATAAGCCAGATATTGTGCTAATATATGTGGATTTTGGACAATTGATGCAAGCAAATGTTAACAAGCAATTTAACAAAATATTGGATACATAAATCTTAAGAAGTGCAGAAACTAAAAATTTGAAACAAAAGCAGAAACTGCTTGGAAAACTCAGCAGGTCTGGTGACATCTGTGGAAGGAGAAACAGAATTAATGTTTCAGGTCAGAAACCCCTTCATCAGAATATGCCTGAAGACTAAAAACTAATATATACTGGGAAGATGATAAATAACTGGTATTAATATAATAATTCAGCTGATATGTATTTAATTGTGTCTTTCAGGCCAACATAATAGAATACCAGAAAATAAAACACAGAATACAAAATATGAATATGAATAAATATTGCATCTGATATAATTGAATACTGGGGACTGATATAACTGGATCTTGAAGACTGAACAGGCTATTGAAAGTTAATATACATAAACATTTGGAACTAGTATAACTGGGTTTTGTCACTGATATTAGTAATCATTGAAAAGTGAAATTTTGGGCATTACAGACAAATATTAAGTGTTGGTTGGGAATAATGTAACTGATATTGAGACTGATAAGACTATATATTACAAACTAGTTCAATACTAGAAATATGTAACTAACATGGGTAATAACTGCATCTTTTGAATAAATTCAATCCATTATGGGCAGTTGATTGCTGACTAATATATTAAATATTATGTACTGCTGCTGTTCATGCTTTTATATCTGGTTACAGGGAACAGATTTAACTGGCTATTATTTTTATCCATTTGCAGGATGTGAACATTGCTGACAAGACCTGTATTTATTGGACATTCACAACTAGTATTGGACTATTGAAGGCTGATTGATTAATATAGGCTGAAATGACTTAATATTATGGACTAACATGGGACATTAGAAACCCACAAAACTCAAAACTGGGAATAGCAATAACTAGGTCTTGGGGTCTGAGTTATCTGGAGAAAAATGACTAAAATAACCAAATACCTGGGACTAGTATAACAATTTTTGAAAATAGGGTGACTGGATATTGGAGACATGATTTTAGCTGGATGTTTGAGACCAATATATTCAGGTTTAGGGCTAGATGTAGTTAGAAATTTTTGATTGATAACTAGATATTGGGAACTGTGATAACTCTATTTGGCTGCAGATAACTAGATACTATAAATTATTATTAAGGACAATATACCTAGATATTGCTCGAATATAACTGAATACTTAGAACGAATAGTATTGTATGTTGGAGACTCATAAAATTAGAGAGCGACTGAACTGCTTAGTGACAATGAAATAACAGATCAATAGGGATAAGCCTTGTCCTGGGATAAACCTTGTCCTGGGATAAGCAGTACTGGGTATTTTTAAAGGAGAACTACACAATAGAAAGTCATATTATTGATAACCGGGTTGATATTCCCTTTTCATTTCCCTGTTCTTCCTTCTTTTCCAACTCGCTGCTTCTTTCTGTGTATGAATATTGAGATGAGGAAGAAAGAAAAGTCGGAGCAGAGACATAAGGATTTGGAGACGAGTGAAGGGAGAACATTTCCTTGTTCGAAGCAAGCAGTGCCCGTTTCACCCTCCGCTTTCCTGGGTCCAAATTTTGCGCGATGAAACAATTCGTTCACAGATGGTGGACGGGACTCTGAGCAAGTATTTTTTCAGGTCGAAGGCAGGGATGTAAAACATGAGTTCGGTTCGCAGACACTCTTAAAATTAGATTTAGAGTCCGTTTACAAAAGAGATTCGGGTTAGTTTTGGGGAAAATTGTATTGGTTTTAGGTTTGGGATTGCGGCTGATTTGGGGTTAATTAATGCAAGAGTTGGAGGCGGGAATAAAGTTAGCAAGAGAAGTCTTAGTGGTGAAGCTACGGGTTAAGAATAACTGAAACGACATGTCAATCCCTGTACGGCGTCTAACACACTGCAGTGAGCAGTAGACCTTCAGTCAAATGGTTGTAGTCTCGGGGTGAATATCGCACCGATTAGTTATAACGGAGCAGAATCAATGTAAGGCTCTGATCCAGTGGAGAATTTTGTTTTAAATGCACTTCGAAGTCGGCTGCATGGGCGCAAATTTTTGCAACATTTCCAATAAAAACAAAGGTGGTTTGGAATTAATTGTTGTGTGGGTTGAAGGGGTTTCACCTCTGGACTGGGTACCTGGCACACAGCGAGACACCTCTTTGTTCCCAATTTTCATTTAGGAAGTTATTTATGGAATACACGTGTTGTTATTACTTGGCAGGCGAATTATTAGCCGAGGTGAATACGAATTAAATGAAGATTAAGGGATGGTGTGTGAAGCAAAGCGCAACTTTAAAAAATTCTTCTTATTATAATTAACATCAGTGACATTTGGTAAAGTAGCCATAACAGAACACATTTAATAAAGGGATGATCGATTGGTTCCTGGCACCAGTGATCAGTGTTGTATTACATTAGAACAATTAACATGCTCGGGAGATCAGCCATCGAGGGGAAATTAAATCAGAAACTTTTGTGACTCATTTTGGTGATTCTCACAAGAAGGTTCTGTTTGTGTGCGTGGTGTTTGCGTGGAAAAGATTGGTGGGTGTGTGTGTACAAATTGTGTAAATTTGAATGCATATGCGTGTGCCGTCAGTGCGCAGGAGCATGTGTGGGTGTATGTGTAAGGGTGAGTATGGGTGTGAGGTGTGTGTGTGAGGGTATATGTGTGCGTTTAATGTTTGTGTATATATTCAGTGTAGGTGTATTTTGGGTGTGTGTATAGGTGTGAGTATGCGTATGTACTTGGTTGTGTGTGGGTATATATAGATGTGTGTATGTATTTCGAAATCTGTGTGGATGTATGCGTATGTAAAAAGTGTCTACAGGTCTGTGTCTGTATTACATATGTGTGTGTGCATGTGTGTATGTGCGGGTTTATGCCTGTATCCGTTGGGAGTGTTTGCTTGTCTGTGCATGGAAATGGGAGTTTGTGTGTATGTTTAAGAGAATGTGTGTGTGGGCATGTAAGGGAGTTTGTGTTTGTGGGTCTATGTGCCTGTGTGGGTGCATGGGGAGATGATTACGGACATTGACTGAGTGGGAATATGCGTGGGTGTGGGTGTTATATGCATCTCAGAGACACCGCTGTGTTTTTTAATCATGTGTGTTTGGGAAGGAGATAACGTCACGGATTTTTCCGAAAAAGGGGGTTCATTTTCAAATCCATCAAAAAGGTTCAAGCCTTGAAAACATTCACCTTCTGCTCTCTGTAAACTGGGGAGAAGGCAGGGCAAATCCTCGGCCCCTCGCCATCAGGATCTCAGCATAAACAGCTGATTTAAACAGAATGAAATCTCTTTTCTCTCTTCCCGTTTCCCCGGTGTGGATTAGGAAATGTTACCAAGTCGTTAACCAACAATAATTAAACGCACGGAGCTGTTCGGGGGGATAGACTCCGGTGGTGCGGTCGGATTAATTTTGAAATGTGTTTGGAAAAAAATGTTAACTGTAAAAGTAAAATGACCTAACCCAGGAGAGCACAGTTCCAGGGGATACTGTTGGGGAGATGGAAGAAAGGGCGGGTGTAACAGACTCAGGCCTAAGGCACGTCCGCTTATTGTTACCATTAACACATCCACCTTTGCTTTACACCTTTGAATGTAGTTCCAAGGTGTGTTAGTTCTGTGTAACCTTCTCGAAGTCTGAGGGATATTGACATTTGCTCGTCTCCTGCCGTTGCATCCACAGCACTAAAGAGAATTAATGCTTAAGGGGGGAATCAGGATCTGCCATTAATGGTGTCTGTACACACGATTTGTTCAGAGTCAGCCAGCCAGACCAGAGCTGTGGACACTGGACATTTTACTTTTGAATCGACGTTTGTCCATTTGAGTGCTGGAGAGTTAAATCAAGTATTTAGCTGTTGGACCGAGTCTCAAATATCCCACCATCTAAAGTTTGGTTAATGATGCTGTGGTTCTCGCCAGTGAGAAGACAGGGAGAGGTATTTCTATCTAGTAAAATATCTTTTAGCGCCGATTTCTGACTGGTGGTTGGTGTATCATTTTTATATAATTTTGGTTTAATAAAACATCTGTTTGATTGATAACGAGGCAGCGAAAGAGTGTGATCGGCCCGGAGACTCCCCCCGTCATTGGCGCATTCACTTGTCAGTGTGTTCGCTCCCTCCTCGTGAATAAAAGAATCCGCCCGAGCCTATCAGAGTCTAAACTCTTCTCCTCCTCCACACTGCGCCGAACTTGGGCGCCTGAACATCTCACAGCTTCCTGGAGACTTTTAACAGTTTCAAAACTCTCTACAAAAGGGCATTAAAAAAGGGGGGTGTGGGTTTGGAATTAGCAGCCTACAAGAAAGGGGATTTCTACATCAGAACTACTGCTCCCCTCAACTCCTCCATCAGTTTTCTACCCCTCATTTCACTTTCCTAAGAAACTTTTTTCCCCCCGGAAGATCAGAGCGAGGCGAGGCTGGTCGGCGGAGGCAGTTGCGGCGGACCCAGCGACTACAGCTGCAGTGCACGGGGAGGGAGCTGCTCCGTTCACCCCGTCTGCCGGACTTTGTGATTCGCTCATTATTATTTTTTTGCAAATCTCTCCCTTTGCCCACTCCCTCCCTCCCCCACCCCGATACTATTAGTTTCGATACCGATTCTAGAATGACGTCTCTAACCGGGACAGTACCGCGGATGATGCGCCCGAGTCCAAGTCAGAACTACAGCAGGGCCGGATTCCCTTTAGAAGGTAGGTCTCGCCTGATCAACCGTGTTTCTCAATGTAGTGAAATAAATTAAAATATATCAGGAGGTCTGTACAAACAGGAAGGATAGAAACGTGGATTCCTTTTTTTGTTAAATGCCTGTTAGGGGTAAATAACTTCAGATAAATGTAACATGCTTAACGTGTTGAGGAAAAGTTAGTTTATTTCCCCCTGGCATAATGCTCCGTTGCGATGCACCTGTGTTAACATAAGGCGCTAATGTACCTTGAATTAATTGGCACCAGGCATTTATTGCTAATTCTGTTTTTGTTATAATGTTTCCGAGCACGTGCAGCCTTACACAGAGTCGCTGTAGGCTTTGGGGTGGAATTTATTTAGTTACTTCTCTCGCTTCGTACATTTCGTGATTAAGGAGAAATTCGTAAAACCCCACAAGCCACGCATGCCGTAAAACACACAAGCTTGGTGGATTTAGTGAAGTGCATCATTCAGCACACTGAAGTGAAGAATAGTCAGGAGAGGGATAAGGGGGATTACACCAATATTTGCACAACATGACTGGGAATAATGAGTGAAGAAAGTGTTTCAATTTCTAGTGTCTATCGAGTGCAGAAATCAGCCACTTGGAGATGTTTGGGAGGAATGAGTCGTGCCCTAGCTAACCGCATGCGTTGGTCATCATTACTTCAAATTAGCAATGCCTGATTCAGATTAAGAAATAAAGAGCTCCAATCTGTAGGCTGGTGTGGCAACGCTAGCTCCCGATCAGCTTCTGTGTATTTTTACTCGGTCTCGCCTTTTATCCATTAAATACAACTAACACACTTCATTTAATAAGCAAACCTTTCATGGAAAACGAATTTATTAAAGCCGATTTCGTTAGCCCAGCTCAACCTTTAACTGGAAAATAACTCATTTCTATGAAGAGAGGTCGCCCTGATTTGTAATGAGCGAATGTATTAAATTAGAATTATTCTCAGTTCTATAGCAAGGTTTTTAAATCCTTCAAGGCCGGATATCCTCAGTCCTGTTTAAAAAGTTGGAAGTTTAATTGCATTAGTCTGATTACATTTCCAGCCTGTGTATCTACAACAATGTTAAGCTCCACTGGAGTTTGTGACAATTTCAACAGAAGCTTAACTCTGTACATTTCCCCTAATAGGAGAAAGGCTATATTACAATTTATTCTTAAGTTTACTTGTTAAGCAAAAGTAAGATGTGGGCATTTCTTGAACTTCATGCAGCCGAGTCTGGAGCGGAGCCAGTAACACACACCTGTTTGAAAAGCTGCATTCATCCGTTCTACAATTATCACAATCTTGGGGGCAGATTCCAGGAGACTTCAGGGGAAATAAGATCTCCTAATTAAACTGCTGGTGCGAAATAAAGGCATTGCAGACGTGGGTTCTGCCGCATATCACTATTGGGAAGTTTTAAACCTCGGCGCTTTTTATCAGTCCGGTTCCAGATAGCTTTTACTTACTGACTGCTGTATAGGTCGATGCTTCTAGTAACATGTTTAACTCTTGATTTTCTCTTTTTTTTTCTCTTTCTTTATAAATAGTGTCGACGCCTCTGGGTCAGGGGAGAGTTAACCAGCTGGGCGGAGTGTTTATAAACGGCAGACCCCTACCGAACCATATTCGACATAAAATTGTGGAAATGGCCCATCACGGTATCCGGCCCTGTGTTATTTCCAGGCAGTTGCGAGTCTCTCACGGCTGCGTTTCCAAAATCTTGTGCCGCTATCAAGAGACTGGCTCTATCCGGCCCGGGGCTATTGGAGGCAGCAAGCCCAGGGTGAGTGGAGAAAATGGCGGGGGCGAGGGGGCTCTCTGACGGGTCCAGTTGGTGAGCCAGCGGAGCAAGAAATAAATGCATTTCGGAGACAGGCGCCGATAACTCGTCACACATTTCCCAACCCGCATAAATACAACTTCCCTCCGAAGTTTCACTTTCTAATGACCCGCATACTTTCTCCTGCTCGCTCAGTCCTCCAGACCCAGTGCCAGAGGTGTGGCGGGGGTTGTCGCTGCTCTGAATGGTACAAGCAGAAGAAAAATAAGAAGCTGATTTTTTTTAAATCGCAAAACAAATAACCCTCCCGAAAACTTACCACTGCAGTAACCCATGCATGTTCTCCCGTTACTGTGTGCATTCCCCGCTCGCTGGTGAACTGTAACCATTTCTCTTTAAACCACAACAAGCTTGGTATAAAATTCGCAAGAAATAAACTTTCCTTAAAATTATTGTTGCGGTTTTATTATCTCCCTAAACAGCGGATATTCTATCAAGTTGGTAATTAACTTGAGAGTCTCTTAAACAGTGAGAGTCTCGGCTGGTGGTGTTTGACACACCGGCAGAAATGGCTTTTCCATTCCTCAGGAGGACACGCAGAGTTACAGGGTCATTCAGAATAAAACTGGGCAGGGAACGGCGGTGAGATCAGAGTGAATTGAATTGGAATTCGACACTGAGTTTCAGTTCAAACCTGAAATCACGATAAATCAGTAGGACCGAGGCCACCGCGATCAATAAAATACTTTGTATTTAATTCGGAATTCGCAGTTCTGAGCAAGTAAAATACATGGCTGTGAATCACTCCCCCCAACTGCTCTCGCCCACTATTAGATAAGACATGTACCGATTCTCATTAGAGAGATGTAATTATTGGAATGGAAAACAACGGTGATATTTACACTTATTTTGAGAATTTACTAACCAAGAATGGAAATGTAATGATTTAGTTGCTTCGTGATTCACATCAAATAAATTAAAGTTGATTTTTTTTCTGCGTCTGTGTTTCCCCGTGCCTGCCTCTGTGTCCCTTTCCCCCCTTAAAGCAGGTAGCAACGCCTGATGTAGAGAAAAAGATCGAGGAATACAAGAGAGAAAACCCGGGGATGTTTAGTTGGGAGATCAGGGACAAGCTGCTCAAAGACGGGATTTGCGACAGGAGCACTGTACCTTCAGGTGAGGGTAACTTGTGGCTACAACTACCTGGGCGCTGTAGAGTGAAGCACCTGTCAGACTCAAACTTGCATGGCTGAGCTCTGCACTCCACGTGAGAGAAGTAGAGTTGTAGAAGGGGATAGCAGAACCCACCCATGGCACAAGTTGCAGTTGTTCAAACCCGAGTGTCCTTGGGCTTCAAGTAATTCTCACTTCAACTTTACAAAGTTCACATCCCCGAAAATTCTCACGCACAATTTGAATCCTCTCTAAAAATATCCAGCTGCACCTCTGCGGTAGTGACTTGAGCGGTCGATTTCAGAGAAACTGAAGTTGCAGGTTTTATGAAGAGTCCAACTGCCCTACGTTAGAGCTCTGTACAGTGGATGGGGCGGGAATGATTCTGTTTTTATTGTCTTGTCTGTTTACAAACTTCATTTTTGCAGCATTTCTTCGTGATCATTTTTCTTCCCTGTGGCTGGGCTAGAGCTGTTGGTTTCACCGATCACTCCGCCACTCCAGGTCCATCCCGATTGCTATTCCAATCAATGGCATGATTTGAAATTGACAGGTTTAGGGGGTTTGGGAACGGGGAGGGGTTATTACAGTTATGAATAATTCCACCCCTTTCACACCCGGAGTTTTACCTCTAATAAGCACAAACTTTTCAGAATTTATTTTTTGGTTTTTAAAGAAATTTATAACAAACATCTGGAAAAGCCATTATCGGTGGGAGAGATCGAATATACCAACAACTAACTTTAATAAAACATTTTAAATGTTATCAAATTACATAAGGACGTTTAAATCCGAAATTATTAAATTGTTGCCTTTAATGGCCAAGAGACATGTAAAGAATCGGCTTAGATTGAATGAGTTATTTAAGGTTTACGGATCAGGGATTCCACACTCCTGAAACATATTGCCGATTTTCCAAGTTTCCTTCACTTTATTTTTTTTTCTTTTATTTTTGAAAGTGAGTTCCATCAGTCGGGTGTTAAGAGCCAAGTTTGGAAAGAGAGATGATGACGAAGAAATGGAGAAGAAAGAGGAAGAAGGGGGCAGAAAGACTAAACATAGTATTGATGGAATCCTCGGGGAGAAAGGTAACATTGGCGCTTGCTCGCTCCGCTGGTGTGCAGTTGGGTTCGTCTTGTGAAAGCTGGAAAGATGCGGGGATGGGGTGTTGCTGAGGGAGTTCCCTGATTTTTGTTTTTGCATTTTACAGAATTTGGGCTTTTTGGTAAAAGATAAAATGTTTTGCATTTTGCGTCTACATTTGGATTTAAATATGGGGAACTCTTTTCAGGCTTTACACGGCAGAGCTGTGCTCTATACCTGGCGCCCGTCAGCATCCCTGCGCTCAGACCTCAGGGCTAGGGGGGTTTAGCTTAGGGTTGGCTTCATCTGAATACCCTTCCCTGCCTATTCCTGATTGACTCAGATACACATAATGAATCTGGAAGGAAATGCTTGCACAACCCCACGTTTTTATCTTATATTTCATGGAATATATTTACATGTAATGTGCAGTAAAGCAAAAGATGGTGTGTTGCTCTCCCTGTTCCCTCCTCTCGGTGAAACTGTGAACTGTTTGGTCATTTTGTCAGTTACTGGGTTTCGAAAATCTTTCTGTAGATGTGGTTGAATAATTTGTCCAAAATGGGAAACTCTGATCCCACGAGATGGCCCCGAGTGTGGAACGCATTGGTAGAGGAAGTCAAAAAATGCTGCAGTCCTCTTTGGCAGGACGAGCCATCAATTATTCACCCCCAGACTCTGATGGAAAGTATTGTTGGTGCTTAAATTAATTTGTGTTGTGGACAGATCGTTCTCCAGGTTTCTTAAACGGTCCCTTGAAACCGCGGCTGACAGTTGCCCGCTTTGCCAATCAGTAACAATTAGGAGGGGAGATCGGGGCGACCGGCTGATGAAAGGCGAGGAGATGGGACATTTACTCTGCTCTGATGAGCAAGGGACAGAAAGCAATGGGGGGGGGGTGGAATAAAACAGACTCCATCACTTTGTTAGGAAATAAACTGGAACGTTCAGGGAATCGATGTGAAAAAAATAGATCTGAAAAGTTACGAACTTGCACTTATTTAGCAATGCTATTGCTTCTTGGTGAAATCAGAAATAAATGGATTGTCACGATTTTTTATGTAAATAGTCGCCTATTTGCCTTTGGTTTCATGCATGCGGTTGTTCTTTTTTAGTTAAATGTAGTCTCTGTTGGAGTAAATGGCGCCCCTCACACAAGGTTCTGACGCCGCTTCCAGCTTTACATTATTTGACGTGTTACATGCAAAGTTCCTATAAGTTAAATCAATCGGTTTATTCTTTAACTGTTGACGGAGTGAAACCCGTCCGCTGACTTGTGTACCATTTCGAAATTATTCGTGGTGAAACTTTGGAAAAAAAGATTGCTTGTTCCTTTAATTCCTCGGGGCGCTCGGGAATATTTAAATCAACATTTGCCCTTTTTTTCAAAAAAAAGGACAAAAAACTGTCAAACGAGATGTTCAAACATTTCTACTGGGTTTGACAAAGGGGTTTCTCGAAGACGGACTCATTTCCAGACTTGGAGATGAACTTGAGCACAAAGACCAGTGAGTCCATTGAAAATGTTTTAAAAGCTGAAATACAAAAGCGAACAGAGCCGAAAAGAGAGAGGGAGAGAGAAAGAGAAAGACAGCAGCCTGTTCTGAGGCGGACAGAGTCCGACATTCTCATTCAAAAAATCTGCGAGAGGGGAAAAAAATATCAGGACAAAAGAGCGAGGGAGGAAATAATGGAGAAAGGGAATCACATGAATAATGCAAACCCTCCCCGCTGTTAGGAGTTTGGTAATAATATTGGGAAAGAATAACTGGCTGAAGGTACAAAACGATTTAAAAAAAACATTTAGAAACAGTCAATATTCATTTGGGAAGCAGATTCCGTGCAGTTTGCCCCCCGTCTGCTTCTGAATCCAACCATTCAATGCAACGTTTAAACATTTAAATCAATTTTAAAATAAAACCTTTACTATATCGCAGTCAGATAAAAAGGAAACGGGGGTATTTTTTCGTTTTCTTCTAAACCCGTTCCGAGTTAGTGAGGTGTTTAATTGTTTTACCAAGTTTTATTAAATCTTTTCTCGGATATTTCTTAAAAATGTATCAACTTCATCGTGTTGTGCTTTTTTAAAAATCTGAGTTTTCTTTTCTTGTGCACTCCGCAACCCTCGATGCTGGCCTTCGACCCCTGAACAATGTATAAATATAAATTAAATCGCAGTTGAACAAAGTCTGGAAATCATTCCGAACGTTATAATTTTGTAGGCGATTTTACTGAGTTTTTAAACAATTATAACCATCACGAAAAATATAATGTTCTATAAATCTATCTCCAGCCTAGATAAACTGTGAAATATTTACTAATAATATTTATATTTTACTTGTAGGTCCAGATTAATTTTTGCTTAATTTTCAAATCTTTTATCGTTAAAAAATAATTAGTCGCCGATTTGGCAAATTCAACTTTTTAAAAACTTTCCATTCTCTTAAATGTATCCTTAAGTTTTAGTTTGGATTTTTAGAGGAGGATACACTTCTGTTTGATTTTATTTAACTCTGTATAACTATCAGAGGTACTCGACTAAACCCCGACTCTTAATATTTAAATACATGTTTTAAAATGTTGAAACATTTGAAAAAGAGAGCGCCGCGTGCTGCCGTTTTACAATCAGCCTTTAAATAGAAGCCGAGTTCCCGCTGGGGAACAGCGAAAAGACTGATTGTTTCTCTAAGAGGCCTAGGTGACGTGATCGTGTTTATATTTGTAAATAAGTTTTAAGTGGAAGTGTTAAAAACATCTGCAAAACTTTTTAGCTTCTCAATTGTTTAATGGGACGACTGATATGATTTTTTAAAGAGCATACTTGCTTAATTTAAACGACTTGTCTCGTGGGATACTTTTACTCATATTTACCGATTTAAACGGATTGTTGTGTTTGAAATGCTCAAGATATCAAAACGCGGGCGTCCAGTGACCTATGTTGATCAACGGCCGTAGACATTAATGCCCGCAGAACATTCCGACCACCACCCCACCCCCACCCCACCCTCCCCCAATCATCGATACCCATTGGTTCCAATCTGGGAGTATTGCTACATACAACTTTTAAAAAGAGGAACTTAATAGACATTTTGTTTCATGCTCACTCTTCAATACTTGCCAGAGTACAAGTTGGTTAGAAAGTGTCAACGGATAGCCTTGTTTCTTTAAGCGATTTGTTTTGTATAATTATTTATATTTTCCAGAACGACAGGAAACCCAAACATATCTCAAGTTAATTTGTGTCTTTACTGCGGTAACTCGGGGCCGAGGCTCTGATGCCCTCTCTCCTTTTTTTAAGCATAGATTTTGCTGGATTGTTCTTTCTCTCTCATCTCTCTGACATTTAATAATGTTAAGGCTTATTAAAGAAAGTAATGAAAACGGCGCTGTGTGAATGAGGGGCTGTGTTTCCGATGAGTGTAATAGCTCCTAGCCATGGTTAGAAGTGTATTTAGCCCCAATCAGCTACTGTGGGGACTTTTAAGCACAACGTTATGTTGAAGGGTTTTAAGGCAGATTAAATTGAGCCCTTTTATTTCTCGCACTTTCATCTTTAAACGCTTCGCTCTCTGTAGCTCCAGGCACCAATTCGCCAGATTTCAGTTCCCTTTTATAGTCCGAGAATTTTTATAAATGTATATATTATTTTAGGACATATTTAACATTTTGTCACATGCTCCTTCAACCTCGTGCTGAAAAAAATCGTCCAGTGCTGGAAATCAATGTTGAAAATTGTAACGATGTGGTTTAAGGGAACATGTTGAAATGAAACTCTGCATATGAAAAGGGAATCGTTACAATCAAAATAATTGAAAGACAATGAATGGGAATTGGAGATAAGGTTCATCTACTGACACTGGGCTTCTGACCGGTTTCACCGAGGGGTGTGTGGTGGGAGTTGTTTGTGTGTGTGTGTGTGTGTGTGTGTGTTTGTGTTGGGGTGGGGGTAACAATTTTGCTTCAACACCCCTCCCAAAAGTACAATTTCTGCAATTATCGACTCCAAAAAGGTCTTAAATAGAGACAGATTTAACTGATAACGAAATAACCCTGGATGATTTTTATACAGTGAAATATCTGTTAATATGTTTGCGATCTGTCTGACACGGGGCAAGTAGAAATGTTGGTGACGATTGCGAGACAGCAACACAATGAAGGCATGAACATAATTATAAATGGGAAATAGATTGATAGACTCGGGAGAACTACACTGGGTGGCATTGCCAAAGTTGAATAAAAATGATAAGCAAGTAGATTTTTAACGTAAACTGACCAAAAGTAGCTCGGAAAAAATGGATTTGGGAAATGTTCAGAACACGAATGAACAATGGGTCAATCTGATAGTATAATTAATGTGTGGGGACTGCAGAGATGGGCGTTTGGGGATTCCAATTGAGAATCAAGTTTCGAATCATTGACTGGATGATTGCTTTTGGTAAGATTTGTTCATGTGTTCGCTGTACAGCCGTATGTCCTGGAGTGGGGAGGTGGTGACTTTTGAGATCATGTAAACATTTAGACAAGCCAGTTGCATTTGGCTGCGCAGGGTGATACCGCGTGTCCGAGGCAGATTGCACTACTTACAGTAAGGTGTCATCTAATTTGGACCAGGAGAGATATGATTAAAATGCAGGAGACGCCCACTAGAGTATTTTTGGGGGGAGGTTCGTGGAGGCGGTTTTTTTTTTGGCTTGCTAAGATAGGAGTGTCTATCCTGTAACCTAACCAGCACTTTGTAGCAGGGAAGAGAGAGAGGCTACAGTCGATACTTGAAGACTGGAGGGTCACCTGGAAGTTGCGAATCTAATCAGACAGAAAGCAGGGAGGATTTCTGTGATTGCAAGGGGGAATCAGCTGAAATAATAGAGGCCAGGAACAGATAGAAGAATGTCAAATTATCTGGGGCTGCAACTCATTGTAATGTGCATATTCAATTAAAGAAAGGGATATACTAGCCACACGAGTAACACTTGTCAGAGAAAGCGAAAACAAATAAGGCGCATCACTGAGATAGTAATTACTAAAGCAAATACTAGCGCGGAATACTTTACTCTTCGGGGTTTAAATAAATAAACATGCGAGTAGGCGAGAGAGATAGCAAGTTTAAGATAGTAAACCAAAGTGATTCAAGTTCAACGAACTGGAAAAAGAGAATGGGGAAACAATTTAGGGAAAGAGGCCGGATTTGGAGAGGATGAGGTGACGGAAAACGGGAGAGGTGGGGAACCAGGACTTAGGGAAAGAGAGAATGATCCCCTTTTTGGATGGTGGGGGCCGAAAGTGAGAGACATCAGAGCAAAGGAACTCGAAACCAATAACACGATTTAAATCAGAGTAATTGAAAGTAAGGGTGTAAAAGGGTAGAAAAGTGCAGAGAAAGGAATACAGAAAGAAAGGGAGAGAGAATAATTTGCCAGACTGAGTTAGGAAATTGAGTATGTTTTAATATTTTGCATGAGTTTAACTATCTACGATTCATGTGTCAGAAGTGAGAAGGCATAACGAAGAAAGAGGATGAGAGAATGCGATAGGGCTGCACTTCAAACGAATTCATCCCACACCAGGAAAGAGTGAGAGAGAGAGATTTAGCTCAAATATGGCAACGTTATTTAGATATTAATAACACATTTTCCCGAGGCATCAGCAGTCCATACATCTCCACTTTCTCCCAGCTATTTGGCTGCAGGAATTGAGCGAGATACAAATGTTAGGCAGAGATAACACAATCAGCACAGCTCGGTCCTATAGCTGCATCACTGCATTAAACCAGGATTAACCTCCCCTTTCCCATCAAGGCTTTCCCTCTTACCCCTTCTATATTTCATTGCAATTTACATGGAAAGGATTTTAAAGAACATATAGGAACCAGCACCTAAAGCTGAAAGGTCTTTGGGACGGAGGAAAACTCTAAATCCTCTCTCAAATTTATGAAATAATAACAAAAAGTGACCCAGCATTTCAATCCGTTGGTGAAATTCCATCCATTACAGATTGTAAAAGTCACTCTTCGGAATTTAAGTTGAACAATTAAAAAAAGCATGCCCCTTACCCAGAATCCTCTGGTGTTAAAGGTGATGTCTGTTTATTTAAAGATTAGGGGGAACAAAGTTGGCATTGTATCTTCTGTATAATATCGTGTAGGTGGTAAATCCACAGTCACTGTACCGATTGCATCCCAAACTTTATCCGAAAGTACAGCGTGCCTGATCAATCGATTTGAATCGACGTTTCAGATAGTGCAGTTCAGTTAGGATCTTGATGTCAGTTGGCGAGACTGATAAGGCGTCCCAGATACAAGGCGCGGGTACAACTGGCGACTCTGTGTCAAAGACCCGTCACAAATTGGGTTCCCTCAATGAGATGAATCAAAGATCAGATTCATCCTCACTGTGAGACCTTTGTAGTGGACATATCGATATCTCATTCCAGGTGCATAGGACAATACTAAGGGACTGGGTCTATATGGATGTTAGCTGGACACTTGAGACTGGAGAATACGGATATCTCGCGCGGCATTCAGATGGTTTAGTATGATTGACAGATACAGTAACTTTAATACCACACATATCAACAGGTTGCTTTAATGAAATGCACCGCATGAATACATTAAGAGACTGTGCCTCACATTTAAACTTGGAACTGCAAACCATTTTCTAAGGACTGAGTATTACCACTGTAACTGTGCGGCCTTCTAGTCTTCTAGGTAGCAAAGAAAATATAGCCCAAACACCCCGGCACTGACATGCGCCCAACCCAAAGCACAGGCCCACTTCAGTCATAACAAACAAGGAATGAGCGAAAACATCTAAACCTACCTTAGAAAGCCGCCTGCCAGCCACTATTGTTGAGTATCGGGGAAGGCTGATTATGTTGTGTTTTGAGAAATATTTAATAAGAGTAGATATGCCAGCCCCGATTGTGAGCGCTTTGTAAAGGAACACTTTAGGTCACAACCCCAGAACAGATTAGGTTTCAGACTCCGCTTACAGAATCGTGACAAAAAAAATAAAATTGGATGTCATCTCAGTGCGAATTTATAAAGTCGTTTGTCGTCTGAGGGAAAAGCATAGAATAAGCCTTTTGAGGGGGTTATTAATACACAATTATTTCCAAGTGCTTGGTTGACCTCTGAACTCCTGTCGGCAAGAAACGGGACGGATTGTCGGGTCTGTTGTTTAAAGGAGGAAAGCTAGGTAAGGAAAAGTACGAGACCGAGTCAGGAAATTGAGAAGCTTATTTCCTTTGATCCTTTTCGCCTTTGCTTATCGGGAACATTTATGGTGACACTTTAACAAAGGGAGTTCATCATATTACAGTCTCACCATGCTTTGGTGCGGGGCTCCCGATTTCAACTAATTAAGGAGAGTCTGCATTGGGAACAGGCTAGATCTCAGCACACATATTACTCCTCGAATGAATAGAGATTTCTGGCCGTTTTTGTGGAAAAGGAGATCACAGTGCGGGTGTGAAAAAGTCCATGCTGACATTCTAAAATGTGCGGAATAAATCCTGTCCCTCACTATATTCTGTTTTTGTTTTGTTAAAATAATTCCCTACCGGGATTCGTCCACACAAATGTAAAGTTAATCTTAGAATATTATTTGCAAGATGGTTAGTAGTTCCAAGCGGTGACAGTGTCGGCCGCCCACTTGGCAGGTCTCACAGTGGAGACACAAGACATTGTCTCATGGTCCAAGCGAATTTCTCGCCTGGGATTAAGCTCCATTCGCAGCAGGTGTGAGTTCAACCCAAGTTAAAGTGGAGTAAGGGCAGGCACTGGTTGGTCCTCGGTTTAGGAAACACTGGCCAGGCGGAGGTTTCATCCGTAACTCAGGATGCCCCTGAGGATTTTAGCTGTTCCTGCGCTGTCGGCTCTCTTTAACCACTGAAGTTGAGGCGTTCAGTCCAATCAGAATAGAAAGTTACAAAGATTTGACACCGTACAGTCCGCAATTCGTCCAAGCGTAAAGCCCAGAGAGAGTTAGATTACCGCTGGAAACAACACACCAGTGATGCCAAAACGTAGAACACCCTTTTCCCATCATCATTCTTCCCATCCCCCACCGTCCTCCCTCTAACACCCCTTCCCACCTCAGTCCCTCCAACATCACCCCACCTCCCTCCAACTCCACCCTACCTCCCTCGTCCAACTCCACCCCTACCTCCCTCCTCCAACACCACCCCATCTCCCTCCAACCCCACCCTAACTCCCTCCCCCAACTCTATCCATTCAACCCACAGTTCCAGCTTTATTCGTTGAACATCAGAATTGTGTCCGACCCACTGCCATCGTTTAACCTCATCATCTTAATTCAAGGTTAACGTGGTGAGGTGTGAATACTGGAGCCCATTCTATGCTATCAGCAAAGGAAGTGCATAATTGGTTAGATGTAGAATAAATCTCCCCGTTAACGCTGTGCCTCATGAATAGGTTATAAAAATCACTCTGTACTATCAAACATTCCCAAGTCACTTACATCATGATGGGTTAGATATAGAGCAAAGCTCCATCTACACAGATCGCGTCAAACGCGTCCAGAACAGGGAAAGCACAGGTTAGACACAGAGTAAGTCTCCATCTACACTGTCCCGTCATGGAAGGTAGATCTTAGACACAGAATAAAGCTTTTTCTGCATTATCCCGCCAAACAGGAACAGAGAAAGATCGAGAAGGATGGGTAAGAGGCAGAGCAAAACTCCCTTTACACTCTTCCATCGAAATGCCTCTTCTCAAGTCATTATGACCAGTGTGACATTGTCGGGGAAACCATACCGCAACTTTTCTGAATTAAATTGATAATTCGGACCAATTTAGGGGCAAATTTTGTGCCGTCGTTTGCCAACACGGAGTCTGTCCATCTTGTTTAACATGTGACAGGTATTTGTCATAACCCCAGTATTGAATTTCTATATTCAAACCAAACGGTTCGAACAAAGGGCGGCTGTGGCCAATTTCAGACAACAGAATAGAGAAAAGGACGGATACTACCCGATATTAAATCTTACAGAGGTTTAGTAAATTGATAGCAAACGGAGGTTACATCAGCTTAATCTCTTGGTAAACTCTGTGTCAAGTCCAAAGGATTAGTTTAGGGAAAAGGTCAGCTCAATGCGCTCGTATCAATTACAAGGACAGTTTGTAGCCAACATTTCAGGATAGGAGAGCTGCTTGTGTATGTCAGTGATTCTGTGCATATCAGTGTCTGAAGTTCCTCTCAACCAAAGTTAAAACATAAGAAGTTACCATCTGCTCCCGCAGACTGCTTGTTTGTCAATTGGTGTGTGGCCCTCTTGATTTCTTGTCAGTTGGTCCAGGGCTGAGGCGAACTGGTTGCTGTGGGATGGAGTCACGGATGCTCATGTCAAGGACAGAGTCAATGTTGAGTTGCCTGAAGTATTCCTTACAATGAATACGGAACTCGCTCTCTATCCGAGATAAGTTCATCTCCATTCTCGGCTCTGAGAGAAGTGGTTTTACATGCGTGGGCCATAAGAAACCTTGATAATGCTGAAGAATTCATACATGTCATAGTTACGGATGAATTGCTGGATCTCTCGTGCTCTTTCCACTCAGTATCTGTTCTTTAGGTTGTGAGTTTTCTGCCTTGTCCTTCCGTTGTCTGTGGTGCTGTTTCTTTTCCATTGAGGGCAGGTGAAGATTGCAATCTGGGAATGAATGGTAAATTAGCTTCCGGATCTCTTGATTGTTCTCACCAAACCAGTTCTGGTGTTTCCTGGTAGGAAGACTTGGAGGACCTTCACAGGTACTAACTATGGATTTCGATGCATTTCAGACGACGTGAGCACACTGTAGCTCCAGCTGGTTGAAGCTCACCACATTGTCTGTGATGTGCTGTCTGAGAGATGAGCTATCAACATTGGTTTTCTTGTCGCAATGTTTCTGCTGCTGTCATTGTTTTACTATCATCATCTTCCATGTTTGGGAGGAGAAGAATGTGCCCAAGGACCTCAGATGATGGAATCTGCCTGCTGTGGTAGAACTAAACTGACAGGACTAATGGGGCAATAGACAATTTGCTGCATGAACTCAGCCGGTCGAGCAGCATCTGGGGGGGGGGGGGAGGGGAGGCGAGGAATTGTTGACACTTTGGGTCGAAATCCTGCATCAGGACTAATGGGGAACTTTTCAATCTATGACGTCCTTACCCCAGAATGGCTCGCAGCATCAGTCATTGAGCTACAGCACACAGATGACATTGTCAATCCGTATGCTCAGACGCTGAGGTCGATATCATTGTCGACTCATTCAATGAAGCAAGAAAGAGCATCTGCAAAACAAAGGTTCTCTGCCAATCTACGCTGTCCAACAATACCTGCTGAAACCCAGGAAATGTGGACTTCTTCCAATTCCTTGGGAGCCATTCCTCAATGAAGACAGACATTGATGATGAAGGTCACCGTTACCCTCGGTGCATCAGCACAACCTTTGGCCATCGGATGAAAGAGTCTTTGAAGATCAATAGCATAGACTCAGCACAAAGTTCACTGAGAGTGCAGCAGTGATCCCTGCCCCCTGTATATTCCTGAGACACTTACTACTAACAGCGGGCTCCTCAAATCACTGGAGAGACTCAAATCTCTGCAAAATTCTCCAAACCCAGTAGCAGGGTAATTGAACCAGTGCCCGCATCCTCTCCCAGGACATTATCCCCAGTATGGAGGACAAATTACACTCAACCAACATTGTTCATATGCCCAACTCCAGACTCCCAGCAGAGCTACTCTATTCCAAATTCCGCCAAGGCAAGGGATTACCAAGTGGACAGAGGAAAAGATTCAAAGATATTCTCCTGAAAATTGTGACGTCCTCTTTAACTCGAGGAATCCCTGACCAATTAAAATTGAGATGGATCATATTGAATGCATTAAGAACTGGAGTCCACACGTCAGGTGCGCACAGAAGCCCGGAGTAAAGGCGGAAGGAGTGCACCATCTCCCAACTACCAAAAACCTGCCCGACCAAACTGGACCGAGCATCCTGCCCCATCTGTGACCAGAGTCTACAGGTCCACAGTATGAAGAACCACACAGAACTGGAGTGGAACCAAAGTCATTCTCAACCCCGAGGGACTGCCTAAGAAGAAGAGAAATGCTTATCATTTAGAGGATACGGGTATGTCAGTGGATGTGTCGGTACATGTTGTTTGAGGGACTCTCTGCGTGTAAGGGTTGTAATTTTGGAGGTGATGGGTGTTGGGGCCCGGTTCCTCCTCAACGACACTCAATGTGCCCACATCGTTCAGTGTACACAGCAATTCGGGCATGCAAGGGTCTTTCAGAGTTTTCTCCGAGAATTTATTCGATATTTTCCAACACAGACCTCCATCTTAATTAGATTAAAGAAACAACAGCGAGAAATGCGGCTCTGAAGCCTCGAATCCATGAACTACGGACACAGAAACCTGCCAGGATTTGGGAGCACTTCATGGAGTTATCCGCTGGAATCTCCCCCGTCTACTGCTTCATGCCGAGCACATAGATGCAACGAAAACCGCCACCGGGCCAACGGCACAAATTGTAAAGAACATTATGTTATATCGACATTCATTCTTTCACCCTTGTGGCTGAAAACATCGCTGTCAGTCCATCCACGACTCAGTTCCAGCCATTCTCCACCGATTACTGGAAGGGATAACGTGGACGGAGGTCTTGGATTACGGTTCTAGGCAGTTAAAACCTCACAAAAAACATTCTTAGAAAAAGGAATCGGGTAACTTTAGGAAAAAGGAAAACGTTGCAGGGTTTTGGGGGTGGAGCAGGCGTTGTGGTGGTAGGGGACAGGTCTTTCACAGTCCGGAACATGCACGATGGGCCAAGTGGCCGCTTCTGTTCTATGATCGTCCAGTCTTGAAGTGCTGATAACTCAGAAGATGATGCAAAAACATTAGTCACCACTGCAGCATGTACGGATTTTCTCCAGGTAGTTTTAAATATGTTTTCGGCAAACATTGTTCTTACTGGTAGCATAATCCCACAGGGTAGGGTTTGGGTTCAACATCTTGCAACTCCCTGATCCCCTGGATACAGCGCTGACTGTCCACCCAAGAGTTTGATGAGTGTTGGAACTTTTTAAGTTGAGCGTGAGTTAGTTGAGCAGTTGTGGACGCGGCCGTGTGAGGTGGAGGGTCCGCCGGATCAGCACACTGGTCGCAACTCTCAACTGCACCAACTGCCATGTGAGTTGAGCCACGCTTTGAATGGGTGGTGGTAGTGAGGGCGGGGGGCGGATAAGATGGAGGGTTCTTAAATGATGCGCGACATACATAAGTTTCAAGTAAAAAAACAGAATCCCGCTGGTAAGTTTAATAAAGCGATTGTACGTGCAAGTCCGGAGAGCAATGTTTCTGATATAATTCTGCAGTAACAGAACAAACTACACTCCTCTATTCGCTTATCTTTCTCTCCTTTTATACTCTGTCATTATACTACACCAACTTCTGTTAAAATGCTCTCTCAATATTGCTTCACTCCTCAACCCTCAATACTGCTGTACTCTCAACACTCTGGGCTCCGCTGCATTCACTACACGCTCCCTTTTGCTCTGTACTCGCCACTCAGAGTTTTGTATTCACTATTCCCTCAGCACTGCTGTACTAACTACACTCTCAGCTGTTTCTCATACCGTGCTTCCTCCTATTGCTCCACTTAGAGTTCCACCAACTCACTGCTCCACCTCATTACTATTCTATAGAATCATAGAGGAAGGAACCATTCAGCCCGTAGAGTTGGTTGCTGGTAAAAAAGAAGGAAGGTTACCTAAACTAATCCTACATTCTAATATTGGGTGGAAGAGCCGACAGGACACAGCTCTCCGTGTACACCTCCGAATAGGTTCATGGTTGATGCTCTCAAAACTGTTCTCACGATATTGCTGCAATACAATTCTCACAACACTCACAGTACTCGGGATAGGGGAATGATGGCATAATATTTAATTTACTGGACTAGCAGCCGGAGGTCAAATCCCACCCTGGCAGCTGGGGAATGTAAGTCCAAATGTAAAATCAGTTGGAGGTCTTTTTTGAAAAAGAGCTTATCTCACGACTGAAATGTCAAATAGAAACATCTGGTTCACCATTGTCCTTCAGGGAATGTCAGCTGTCCTTACCCAGTCTGACCTGTATGTGACTCCAAACAAGGTTGGCTCTTGCCTACTCCTCAGTTCAAGGCAATTAGAAATGGACAATAAGTGCCAGGACATCCACATTCCATGACTAGGTAAAGGAGAGCCCATTACACCCCAAAAACTGTTCCACTCACTGCTCCCTTGGCATTGTTGTAATCAGTGTTCCCTCGGTCTCTCTAAAGTCACCGTGCCCACAGCATGGATGCATACACTGCTCTCTCAAGACTGCTGTACTCACTGCTCCTTCAGTATTGCTTCACTCACTGTTCTACCTGCATTGTAAACTGTTCCTTCAACATGTCTCCATGTAACCACGGACATTTTCCAATATATAAGGACACATTCAGCCCATCATGTCTGTGCCAGTCAAAACAAGCTACCTGGACCAATCTCCATTCCAGCACTTGGTCTACAGCCATGAAGTTCATTGCTCTCCCAACATGTCCATTTACTTTCTGTGATTGTAATATTACATGCAGTCCTCCCACAGTATTGCTGCACTCACTACTGACACTGTACAGAGTCTTACAGTGGCATGGTTGTTATGTTCCTGCTCCAGCAACCAGAGTTCACATCCAATTTTGGCAGCTGGGGTCTTAAAGTCCAGCATTAAATAAATCTGAAGTTTAAAACAATGCTAGTTGCAGTATTGGCCTGTCAAATAACCCTTCCTGGCTCACTGATCCCCTTCATGGGTGGATATCAGCTATCCTATTTTTACTTGAAAGTGACTCTACGACCACCAATGTGATTGGCTCTGAAGTTCATGGCAATTGATGATGGCTACTAACTGTCCTGTGAAGTAAAACCTCAAAGCTGCCCTCAACGCAGTGGTGCTCACAACTGTCTCAATACAGTACCATTTACCATTTATCAACAGTGCTTTATCAATAGTTTTTATTTTATAAAAATTTTATTTTTATTTTATAAAAATGTTATTTTATTTTATAAAAATTTATCAATAATTTATCAATAGTTACCTTCACTATTCTCTCAGTACTATTTTACTCACCATTTCCTCAATAGAATCACAGAACAATGGAGGCCCATTCACCAAATCAAGATGTGTAAGAGCAAACCAGCCAGTCCCACTGTCTGGCACTCTCCCCATAGTTCTGCAAATTCTTTCCTTACAGATTTTTATTGAGCTTGCTTGTGAATATTACAATTGAACCTGATTCAACTACAACCCTTGGCAGTGCAATCCAGGACCTAACCACTTGTTTCATGAAACAAGTTTTTCCTCATGTCAAATTTGGTTCTTTTGCCAATCACCTTTCTTCTATGACCCTTAGTTTTTGACCTCTCCATCAATGGAAACAGTTTCTTTCTGTCTACAGTGTCCGTGCCCTTCATGATTTTATTGACTATTTAATCTCCTCACAACTCCTCTGTTGTAATGAGAATAACCCTGTCTGTCCATATAATTAAAGTTCTGCATCCCTGGAATCAGCTAACCCCTTCTGGACACTCTAACCTTGTGAATGGCACCGTGACACAACTAGTAAAGCTGCTGCCTCGTAGGTCCAGTGTTTGGGTTCAATCCTGATCTCTGGTGCTGTCTGCCTGGAATGTACATATTCTGCATGTGTTTCCCCCCTCCCATATCAGTAGGATGAGTGTAATGACCAGCATGGGCTTCATAGGCCAAAGGGTGAGGTTCTGTGCTGTATGACTTTATGTCTCTAAAGCTTCCACGTATTTCTGTGGTGTGGCACCCTGAATAGGACATAGTTCTCTTGTTGTGGTTGGACCAGAGTTTTGTAAATGTTCCTCAAGACTTTGCAACCTGCTTTAGCACTTCCAACAAACTATTCACGTGTAGCCCCAGATCCCTGGGTTCTTGTATCCCTTTAAGAATTGTGGCCTCTATTCTTTACTGCTTCTTCTCATTCTTCCTATCGAAATGTAGCACTTCACATTTCTCAGCATTAAATTGCTTTTGCCACTTATCCATCATTGTACCTGCTTGTATACATCTCCTTGAAGTCTATTGCTATCCTCCTCACAGATGCCTTTGCCCACAGGTTTTGTGTCATTTGCACATTTGTAAATTGTAACCTGTACACTCAAGTCCAAGTTTGTAAGATAAATTCAGAAAAGCCATGTCCTTTTACTGACCTCTGGAGAACTCCACTGTACCTTTCCATCCAGTCAAAAAAAAACCTTTCAATACTACTCTCTGTTTCCTATTACTGAGCCAATTTTTGATCCATGCTGCTGCAGTCCATTACACAATCTTCAACTTTGATGACAAGCCTATTATGTGGCATCCAATTAACATCCATTTGAAAGTCCTCATACACCACACCAACAACATTTCCCTCATCGACTCCTTTTGTTGCTTCATCAAAAAACTCTATTAAGTTAATTGAACATGATTTGCCTTGAACACATCCATGCTGGCTTTCTCCATCAATCCACAGTTACTTAAATGATTGCTAATTCTGTCAATGATTATCGTTTCTAGGACTTTACCCACCACCAAGGTTAAACTGGCTGGTCAGTAGTTACTGTTTATTTCAGCAAGGGTGTAATATTGGGAATGTTCTCAGCCATCATCCCTGAATCTACAGATGTTTGGAACGTTGTGGCCAAGGCATAATCACAGCTTGCAGCTCAGAATTAATTGTTTAAAAATGCTGCAAACAATGAAGGAAGCTCCAGTGAATTATCCAACAGAATCCTGGAATTATCCAACAGTGTGACAGTGCAGACCTTGTAACTGCTGTCTCATTCCCAGACCACGTACAATGTGCTCCCTCAATACTGCTGCTGTCACAATTCCCTCAACATTGCAGAAGGAGTGAGAAGGGAGTGCAGCACTTTAGAAGAATTAGTGCTTGCAGTGGTAAGGAGAATGAAGTGCAGTGGTACTGGCAGAGCAATGAGTGCAGGATTATTATTGGAGCAACAAGTACTACAGTATTGAGGGTTTACTGATACATTACACTTTCAATACCAGTGCAAGCACTAACTCTTCAGTGATGCTGCACTCTTCACTACCACTCTATTCCCAGCTCACTGTTACGCTCACTCATCCCTCAGCTCTGTTGTGCTCTTTCGGTACTGCTGCTCTCATGACTCCCTCAACACTGTTACTTCTTCAACACCTCTGCACATTGCTCTCTCAATACTGCAGTATTCACTGAGACCCAAATCTCAGGACACACTACCCCCCAATACAGCCACACTCACTGCTTCCATAGCCTTGCTGTATTCCCACCACAGTTATTCTGCTGCACCCACTACCCACTCCATATTGCTGCCCTTGCTACTCCCTCAAAGGTGCTGCACTTGCCACTCCCTCAGTACTGCCTGTGTTCACTGCTACCCCATTTCCCCAGCACATACTACTGCTTTCGTACTGCTATACCCAGCACTACTTCAACACTGTTGCGCTTGCTGCTCTCTCAGTATTGCCGCACACACTGCTAACTCAGTTCCCAAAGTGCACTCCTCTTCATTAGGGACTCATCACTGCTGCAGCCAGAACTCCTTCCACACTCCTCTTTATTTGGCAGTGCTTTAGATTAAGGATGACTTGCTTCCTTTATCACTCCTGAGGTGACTGCTGAGGCATTGTAGGAACTGCAGACTCTTCCATAGAAGGAGGCAGGAGGTGACTGGCAGGATGGGTGGGTGGGTTATTTGTGAGGTGGTCTACTCCTTCTTCTACTTACCCAGAGCCTCTGGGTGCTCCTATTCTCAATACCAGCTTGAATTCTTCTTTTCCACTTTGAGAGGTTTGGGGCCAGAGATTACCAGGAGATGATGGGGACTTTTTTTTCCCCACAGAGACTTTGAGCACATTTCATGAATCTTTTCTGCTGTCCACCTGGTCATCCCTTCCTGTGACAGGGCTTAGAACAGAGTGCCTGTTTCAGGAGTCTAGTGATGGGCATGCAAGCAATGTGGCCGGCCCAATGTGTAACTGACGTTCTGGGGATGTTGATCTGGGAGAAGTCAACTTATCCGTCCAGTGAATATGGACGATTTTCCAGCATCGTGCCTTGACGTGTCTGCTGCAGATAGTCTGGGCTGTGGAAGCCAATAATAGAGCTAATACCATAATTATGGCAAATAGTCTTTGTGTCTGCACTCATTAACTCAGAGCTGCGTGCTGCCACAACCAGAACGTCTCCCCTTCAGAGAGGACTCTCACAAGAACACAAGACACAAGAAGACAGTAGCTCCACAGGAATGGGCCACCTGCCCCTGGTGGCTGATCTGCCCCAGGCCTCATCTCCTTTTCTGTGCCGCTTCCACGTATACCTCAATGCTTTGATCCTTCAAAAATGTATCGACCTCCTCTTTAAACGCCTCCAGTGATCCAGCCTCCACGCCCTCTGGGGTAGAGAATCCCAGAGATTCACCTCCCCACCCTCGGTGAGAACAACTTTCGAGCACACCACAGTTTTCGATGACCTCCCCTTATCTTGTAACCATGTCTCCTCATTTCAAGACTCTCCCACTGGCAGAAACATCTCAACATGCACCCAGTCCCTGCCCCCTCAGCATGTTATTAGGATATTCATGGGATGTTTCAATAAGATCGCCAAACAGTGCAGCTCCTTTGCCTGAAAATGCCGTCGAACTAAGCTCTACTTAACACTCTGAGTAGTCACCAGGAGGATGACGAAGGATAGGCAATAAATGCTGGTTTTGACAATAATGCCCACAATCTGAATAATGATTAAACAAATAATACCCCCACAATGCTGGACTCAACGCCACTGCACTCGCTGCTTTATTGACGCTGCTGTGTTCACTTCTACTCCCATTTTGCTGCACTCTCTCCTCTCTCAGTACCGTCCTGTCCAGCTCTGCCTCCATACAGTCCCCCCACAACCCTCGGCACTGCCGTACTCTTCTTGTGACTCCCTCAACACTGCTGCACCTACTAACCTTGTGATCCTCGGGCACTCCCTACTCTCACACTGGTGAGACAGCTCAATGCTTCATGAATGCCGATGCATTCTCCACCTGGAATTAGAAAGTGGGAGGGAAACTTTCCCTGACCCGGCCAGGCTTTGCTGAATTTCTGGCCCCAGGAGCCGCCGGCTGCTGCAGCTCCTCGCCTGCTCCAAGCTCTTTGTTGCGAGACCGATATCACAGATGTGTCCCTGCCACAGTAATGGAGGTGAGACATTTACATTTAACCATTGCTGCTCCGGGGACTTGAATGATGAATTGTGCGCAGGAGAAAGATTCCTGATGGACACAGGGCACAGTCCTTGCTTTCTGGGGGAGAAGGTCCCCCCACGAATTTAGCCCCGCAGTGTACAGGAATCAAGCCCTGATTCTGAATGTACAGACCTTATCACAAGGAAGTGAGAACACGAACCGAGATCGGTCTCGAACCAGGGAACAGCCTCAAATCTACAATAGGAGGGATTTCTTTAAGGAAATAGAATATTTAGTCTTTAGAAACAAATTATAATGATATATTCATCTGTGGGTAACAACCGTGAACGTCCTGGGTCGGACGTGGGGTTTGTTTATCACTTGGCTCATACATCAGGCTCGTTAATTAATAATCAACTTGTGACCCGCTGCAGTGTCTCCCTGTCGGCTGCCGGCAGGAAGGATGAAGCTCGTTTAAATCAATTGCCAGGACGCGATCACCAGCTGATCTCTCAGGCTTGCTCTCCTCCTAAAAGCTCCAAGTGCAAAACAAGTGGAATATGTCGCAGTGTGCCGGTGAAGATGCTACAAAATGTTCCTCTGAAAGTGTTGCAACAGATAGGAAGTGTGGAGTGGGACAGGGGCTCTGGTAACAGAGTGCTGCCTCGTCACAGTCCGCTTCTGCTCACGGCGACCTGCCCACAGATCTGATTCATCTCCTCCAAAAGTATTCGCCTCCAAACCTGTTTGCAGCGTTGGCGGGTCCCTGCAGGGAAGGAGCCTCTTCCTGTTGTAGCTCACGTCAGGGCCCGGCCCCCTGGCTCTGGGGTGGAGCTGTTGTAACCTGCAGCCCTGGATCTGGAGAGCCGCCACCTCTCCCTCCGCTCCTGTCAGCTGCCCGTGCGGTTTATGCTGGGTATCTGAGTGGCGTCAGTCCGCAGGATCATCGCCAGCACTGGGTGAATCTTGCAGTTCTCCAGTTCTAGCCCCTGTTCCACCAGCCCCGATCTCCAAACACCAGCTGCCTGGATGAAGCGACAGGCCGGGTGCTCCTTCTCAGCGGGCCATTCCCTGCCACAGGCACAGGGGAGTGCACAGGCAAGCACACCCAAAGCTGGCTCTGACTCAAGAGGCGAGCTGGTCGGTCAGGGCCATGATTAAAGCAGTGCATCTTAAACAAAGCGACTCTATCCCCAGACAGCCGGTCTAACACATACACACTGTCGCCTCCAACCCGCTCTACACACTTCTAAAGACTACCCGAACTTTTCAGGTTATATATAACAGGAAATATTCCAGGTCCATGTAGCCCGAAGACAATCTCAGTTCTTTTTATTGTTAACTGTGGTAACCATACCAGTTCCACATAGCGCAGGGTCCGTCTCAGCATTTTGTGCTGCAGGGTCACGTCCAGCCCAATGCCATAAAATGTAAAATAGAATCACACTTCCCTAAAGGATAGGGACCATACATTTCCATATAGCGGGAGGATTTTACCTGTTCCACATACTTGTTCTGTATACCGGAGGAACTATACCCAATCCATGTTGTGGATAGGCGATCCAAGTACGGAGGGACAATGTTCCATGTAGTGGAGAAATTGGACCCGTTTCATGGAAAAGAGATAGAGTGGACGGACTATAGCTGTTCCATTCAACAGACCTGCTTCACATACTGTAATGTAGGAATGCCACCCATTCTGTAAACTGGACATATCGTACCTGTTCCAATGGAGTGGAGGAGCAGCACCTGTCCCATGGAGTGAGTGGACCGCACCTGCTCCATTAGTAGATATAACATACTGGTTTCTCTTGTAATGAAGGGACTACGCCTACTCCATGGAATAGAGGAACTGCACCCACTCCACATACTTTTTTCTAAACATTTTAGGTTCAATTGAATTCTACAGCTCGTCCTGGACCTTGCAGGAATGGTGGCAAATCTATAAACTATTCACACAGCAGGATCGATCTCAGTTCGACAGACTGTTTGGACCATCTTTGTTTTGTACGGTCTAGAACCTACCCAGCTCTACATACTGTATTGACTTAGCTCTGTACACCGTGGGATTTTTTTTCCAAGTTCTGTAACAGTAGGAACAATTCACACACCAGTAGGACAATGTCAATCTGGTTTCTTTTGGCGGAGGGGTGCATTGAAATTATCCCAGTTTTGTACACTGTAAGGACATTGTCCATCTCATACACCAAATGTAGGAAATACTCTATTTTGTGAAATGTAGCAACCAAACTAATGCCATATGCCATAAGAACTATTGCAGTTTACAAACATCTTAACTACCTAAGTTTTATAACCTGTGATGTCTCTTTATAGTAGTGAGAACTCTTACAGTTCTAAACACATTGAATTCCATCCCAGCTGTATATATTGTGGGATTCAAAGTTGTTTGTACTTTAGAGACTTCTCCTGATCTATACAGTTCAAAACATTGCAGCAATAGTCCTGATTCAATATATTATCCTGACAAGCCCAGATCGAGACATGTTTGAGACTCCATATCCCAGTTCCAGATAGGGACTAACCTCTATATGCTGTATGAACATCCCAGTTCTATATACTCCAGGAATATTAGAGTTTTATGCATTGAATTAAACTACAGAAATCTAGAAAGTCGAGATGATCCCAGTTCTATGGACTGTTGGAACATTCTCAACTACATAGGAACAATCCCAATTCTATACATGGTGGGAATTATTGCAGCTCTCTAAACCTTGGTACATTCTTAGTCTTACACAGTCTATCCTGGTCTTGCACACTGTAGGAACCATTTATTCCATACACTGTGGGATCTATTAAACCTCCAAATGTGCAGGTCAGACCAAAGTTGGGACTATTCCAGATCTATAAATTAAACTTTTTGTAGGAAATTCTCTGTTCCACATCCTGTAGCAACTAGTTTAGATCTCTACATTGTATTCCAAATGTTGGAAATATCCCAGTTCTAAGCTCTGTGGGGACATCCAATATGCAGTAACTGTTACAGCTTTACACACTGTAGAAAATATTTCTCTTCTGCATACTGTAATTGCTCCACAAAGTTCAATTCACACCAAGGACTATCAAAGCACTCAAACAAAAGAACATAGGAACAGAAGGAGGCTGTTTATCCCTCAAGCTTGTTCCTCTAGTCAGATCATAGCTGATCTGTGACTTAACTTCATATATCCACCTTATTCCTCAATGCCTTCTATTAATAAAAACATTTCAATCCCAGATTTAAAATTGGCAATTGACCCAGCTTTGACTGCCATTTGTACGAGAGATTTCTAATCATCTACCACCATCTGCATTTAGAAGTATTTCCTAGCTTCAAATCTCAAATGCCTGGCTACAATGTTTAGACACTGCTCCCAGTCACAGGCTCCCCATCCCTCAGAGTTAGCAGTCACTGATACTAACTTTAAAACTTCAGCCTAATCACCATTGAACTTACTAAATTGAAGGCAACATAACGATAGTTTGGATAGTTTGTCATGCTAACTTAACCTTGGGAGTCCAGGCATAATTTTACAAATCCACGATGCACACTCGCCAAGGCCATACATTCAACTTAAGCAATCCGTTAATCAATAGATGCTGGAATTCTGAAATAAATACAAGTTGTGCTGTTGAGAATTGTTCAATGTTCACCAGATGTGATCTTACCAGAACAGTTTGTATGAGTGGCAAAACTTCTATCCCCTCCCCCCTATTTTCCAGTGCTCCATTTGTAAAGGACATCGTTCATTACCCTTTGCTGTGTTTTTTAAACCATCTTTGATACTTTAATGCTTCATGTACAGGGACTGTACATGGACCCCTGATTTTTTTTGCCACTCTAATGGTTTGTGATGACTCTGTAGTTCCAAACAACAGCCTAGTTTTATATATGGTAAGAACTATGCCAGTGTTATGTATTGCAGGACCTATCCAAGTCTATCAGTTTTAGGGTTATCACGATTCTATATCTAATTTCCAGGTTCTGTACACTGTTTAATATATATGTGATACTGTGGTTCTGTATAAGGACGATTCCTTTTCTATATTAAGTGAGAACTGTGTCCATTCTGCATGGTGTAACAGTTGTCCCAGTTCCACATAATTTAGGGAGTATCCCAGTTGTAAAAAATAGGGAAAATTAGAGTTCTGTATATCAAAGGAACCATTCCAGCACTACAAATAAATGTTCTATAAAATAAAGAGTCTATCCCAGTTCTATAGACTTCAGAATCATTACAGCCAACCAAGTCTATGCCTGCTCTGTATGGAGAAATCCTGTCAGTTCCATCCCTCTGCTCCAGCTCTTACAATTATTTCCTTTCAAATGCCTAGCCATTCCCCTTTTAAAGTAGACTGTTTCCACTGCCCTTAGAGGCTGTGAGTTCAACATTGTATCCACATTTTATGCAAAACAGCTTTTCCTTACATCCCTCCCCCACCCAGTATCTTTTACTCATAACTTGCCCCCTAGTCCTTAACACAGTTCTTACACAATCTGGTAATGGGAACAACTTCTCTCAGTTACCCTAAATGCAGTGTTATTTTGTACACTTTTATCAGTTTTCCTCTCAAGTTTCTTTGCTTAGACAACCCCAGGTTCTCCAGTCTAACACAGTGGCTGAAAATTCCTCTTCCTTGGAAACAGTCTATCAAATCTCTTTTAACATCTTCTCCAGAGTTTTCCTAAAATATGATAACCAGAATTGAATGCAACACTTCCGTTATCTCTGCTTGAATTAAACCTAACCTCTGTATGTTTTAACTAGTTCAGCATGTATGTTTTAGCTAGTTCAGCATGTCTTCCTACTTGGTTGCTCATATATACCAGCTTAATGTACTTTACGAGTAGTGCCACTTAGTCTATGTCACACACATTACAACCAAGGAGGAGACCATTTGGCCCATCGAGTTCATGCCACCTCCCAACAGTGCAACCTCTAGTCCAATTCCCCCTTGTTTTATTCCCCCTGCAACTTATTCCGTCTGACATGCCCATCAACTTCCCTTTTTTATTTCATTGGCCTACCTACTGGGAGAGAATTTACTGTGGCCAATAAACCTGCCAGCATATCTTTGGGCTGTGGAATGAAACCAGAGCATCTGAAGGAAACTCGTGCAGTCACAGAGACAACTGCACTCAGACCTGAGGTCAAAATTGAATCTGGGTCCCAGGAGCAGAGAAGGCAGTGGCACTACCGGCTGTACTGAGGTGCCCTTCTCCCCTTGGGCTATGTTCCTTCTGCTAAAATGTAGCACTTCACATGTATCCATTGACCTTTTGCAGTCTATTACTGTCCTCCTCGTTGTTTGTGTCACCTGCAAATTTTGAAATGTTACCATATCCAAGTCTTTACATTAAAATAAAAGCATTGGTCCTGGCAGTGATCCCTGGGGAACATCAGCATCCACCATCCTCCAGTCCGTAAATCAATCGTGTACCATTATTCCTAATTTTTGTCCCAATGACAATTTCATATCCAAGCACGACTCACCATTTTATTCCATAGGCATCGTTTTATCGTTTTCCCAAACCAGCCTTTAGGTAGGACTTTCTCAAAATCTGAAAATCCACATAACTTCTAACTACCATGTCTCCCTAATCAACCTTCTCTGTTACCTCATCAAAAACTTCAGTCAGGTCATTCGAACATTATTCGCCTTTAACCAATCTGTCTTGGATCACCTTTATTAATTCAAATGTCTCCAAGTGCCTATTAATTTTTTCCTGATTATTGATTTTAAAAGCTTCTGCAACCCTGAGGTTAAATGGACCAGCCTGTTGTTGCCAGACATGTCCTCTGGGCACGACTCCAGCCTCCAAATTATCCTGATACCGTACACCATGGGAACTATTCACACTGTGCATACTAGATGTACGTATTTTAGGGGCTATTGTACTTCTGTTTAATGTAGGAAGTGTTCCTGTTAATCACACTGATATCCCAGTTCTAGATACAAACTTAAATATGCTAGTTTGTTGCAGTATATTAACCACGCTACTTCAATGCACTCTGGAGAGAGTTCTCTTGCACTCCCTGTCCTAGTTCAATAAACTGTTAGGACTATTGCTGCTAAAAATATAGTCCTGCATTCTTATAGAGTTCTCCACCTCATATCAACGTGTTTTTTTTAATGTAACTACTCTTATGTAGGAAAACCAGTCGCCAATTTGTGCATAGCAAGCTCCCACAAACAGCAACGATTGGATAATAACCTGAATTTTGGTGACTTGGGATAAATGTTGTCCAGCACATGGGGATAAATGCCCCACCCTTCTCCAAAATAGTATCACGGAATCTTTTAACTTCGCCTCAGAGAGCAGATGGGAAAGCCTTATTGAAGTGCGCCGAATTGTCAGCACCAGATTTTGTGATCGACTTCCTCTGGCAGGGTATCAACCCACAAAGTGAGAGCACTGTCATCTGAAATAAAAAAACAGAAAATGCTGCAAGCACTCGCCAGGTTAGGGAACCTTTGCACAATGCGGGGCCAACCCAGTTCACCTCAACTTTCTGAATATAGTATTGAGACTATAACAGTTCTGCATTCTTACGGAGCCATAGCAGTCCTATAACAATCGTCGAATTTAATCACTTTCCATGGGAAATGCTGTGTTTATTTAAGCACTGTAGAAGTGTAATATATACGTGCGTTAATTTTATACATTAAACTACTGAGGCAAGCACTCTCCCTCTCACTGCGCAAATTAATGACGGCGGTGAGGCGGTGGGACTGTCTCTTTAAGGTTCCCAGTCGTTGAAGATGTTTTCTTTCACGTGCAGCGTGGAGCTACTGGCTTTTTTTGTCCAGCGAATTTAGAAATACAAACATCTCGGGGAGATGTAACGAAACACGGAGGGTTGGGTATAATCAATGCTATCCAGAATGACAGGAATAGCAGCCCCGTGTGCCATGGAGTGTGCAGCGGCCGGTACCTAATCCCCCTTTCATTTTAGCCGCCAGATGCCAAGAATCTTTATCTATTCCTCATCCCATCAGGCGACTGATTATCTAACAAAAGATGGTGATTGTACAAAGGAGAAAGCGGCGAGGGCTGGCCTGGGTAAAGGCTGAGACACATGCATCATTCACTCTGCCAGAACCAATCGCAAATCCCGCAGACTGGGTCTGATGCTTACATATATATATATAACTGGTTACCAATATCGATCATCTGGTGAAGTGAAGTTGCCTGCCACCTCACACCACTCCATGGTTAGTTGTAACTGGTCAAAATCCGAAAGGAGTCTGAACATAGGGTGTAGGAAATTAGTGAGCGGATCGGGGCTCCCGCGGATTTATTCCCCAAATCAAATCATCTGAAAGTTCTCGGAATCTGAAAAAAAAAGCAGAAAATACAAGGAAGTTAGTCAAACAGATTGTGGCCATTGCATAACTCCGTGTATAGTTCTCTCTCTCCCTCTCTCTCTTTCTCTCGAGTGAGAGACAGAAAGAGAGAGAGAGAAAAACCTATGTATGCTACACAAAAATTGAACTCTCAGAGTCCGTTATTAAGTGTTATCCGAGAGTCGGAACCTTTGTTTAAAAAACTATTTGATTAAAACAAACAACGCCCAAGAATAATTTCCAGGTTAGCCTTCTCCGGTGAAATGGAACTGACTCCGGCTGAGGTTTTCGGTTTCATAGCAATGGAACATTACCAAGTCCCCAGCCTTGAAAGTGAATTGGGTCTCCCCTTTAACCAATTCAGCGTGTTTATTTATTAACCAACAGGCCGCGGTTCTTGGGGAAAGGAGAGGTGAACTCCATTATTGTGAATAGATTCGGTGGGGTAGACGGAGTGATGTTACTAGCACCTGGAGAGGAAGTGCAGATTAAAAAAAAATGAACACAGGATAGTCAGGAATTAATCCAAGGCTGACTTCTCTACACAGAGTGTGGGCGAATGACACAGATACATTTAAAGGGAAGCTGGTTCTGATTCAGGTATTGAGGGAGAAAGGGCACAGTGACAGACGAGGAGGGTGTCAGCGGACTCGTGTGGAATATAAATACCGACAGACCTGTTGAACCAGGGCCTGTGTTGTGAATTTGTGCAAATTCCAAGTGGAGCCATTGCCGTTGGGGTTTTAATCAACCAGTTCACCCTGGGTCCGCTTTGAGCTGATTAACACTCCCTCCCGGCTTCACCGTATTTACCCTAAAATGATCTGAAAGAGGATTAAACTGCGCAGTCCATTGGCAAGTCCCAGCGCTTGCTGCAGTACCGTCAGAGGCAATGGGCCGAACGTCCGCCACACTTCCCTGTTCATGCGGGCTACACCTTCACTTTAATGTAAGATTCCTTCCCAGAATTTTCGAAGACTGGTTACTGGAGAAAGTACATTCAGTTCTCAGTCAATTCCATCCCTGTTCAACCAACAGAACTGCCCCCTCGTCCAGAATCCCTCCTGTATCCCTCTTCCCCCACCTCCGTTCTCCGGCTGTCTGCAGCCCCTGCGACCCTCACACGCGCTGGATTTTGGATCCCATTTCCAGGAGATGGGAAAACCCTTGTTTTTTTTTGTTCTGGCCATTGTTGCAGTTCCAGGAGTTGGTGAGAGGGAAGGGGCCGCCTGTTGTCGGCCTGTTTGACCGCACCCCTGGTGTTTTGGGCCCCATTTTAACACCCGGGGCTGCCTTGTGTTGGGGGATGTCAGATTTTGCAAAATCTCTTTCTCACTGCGGTGAAAATTTGTTGTCCGTTTGAGAGAGGAATGTTAATAGTTTGTGAAGTGCTCTATTATTTGCTCGTTAACTTGGCCTTCTTTTGCTTGGCTTGTCATGGCCGTTTCATTACCGACCGGCTGTGCGGAGACTTGGCGGCGGCTCCAAGGGTTTTGAACCCGGTTGGATGTAAACTCCACTTATTTGCACTGGCTCTGTAATTTCTCTGCCTTTGGGGACTCGCACCTGGATAAGGAGCTCCGGGTCCCGGCAGCGTCCCAGTCTATAATCAGCCTTTAATTAAACAGTGACTGCGGGGGAGGGCGAGCGACGCTGAGGCAGGGTCGCTGAAGGAAGCGTGGTGTGGCGTGACCACTCGTCCCCACAAGGCCTTGTTTTGCATAATGGGCCCATAAAAGGACAATTGGGAGCTCTTTGTTTAGCCGATCATGATTGAATTTGACTGCCCTCTTGAAGAGGCATCTTTCTCTTTTGAAAGACAGACGAATTCGTGAAATGAAACAGCCTTTTCCCAAAACACCGCGCTTAAAACGAAGCGCAGGTGCCGGTGAGCCTGGGCTATAGGTGAACGTGAGTTTCCAGTTACCCCGGAAGTGAGGTTCAGGTACAAGGAGTCACAGAGAACAGGCCATTCCTGCCCTGTCATCGCGCACGGAGCGGCTCTCTGCAGGGACTTTGAAATGTGTCATTTCAGGGGACTGGTCGAGTTGCATCAATTTAAGGTAGACTGATAATTAGTCCTTGGGGCAGCGTTCAGTTCAAAGGCCACATTAGCTCCAGAAAAGCGCTTATCTTTTGCTCCGTCCCTTATCTATTTTCACAGAGTAGAGTGTTTAGGTATGTCCAGCTTGGATAGTTTATTCGAAATCAGTCACAGGTACGCTGCAAACAGGGGCGGGTGAATCAGCCGAGATTCCGGGGAAATAAACATTGAGGGGATAAAGTCATAAACGGTAACCAATATTTATTTTTTTTCATTAATCATCTTGTGTGGAGACCTTGCGTGGAGAGATGTGGTAACGAGTTGCTTAGATCAAGTGCAAGGAATGAGTGTGATGGGTGAAGGTTGGATATTGGACACAGTGTGTGAGGGTTCCGTCTGGAAAGAGCACAGGCCAGGTGCAGGGTACAGGTGAGCCTGAGTTAAACTAAACCTGTAAGAAACACTTAGCAGTGAACATAAAATGTGGCCCAAACAGATTCAGACAAAAATGGGATTATAGACAGATTAACATGGCTGTTAACAGCATAAAAGCATATTACCTAATAATAGGGTCAGGAACACGTACAATGAGAAGCACTACACAGCATACAAACCACAGAATACAATTGCATATACAGTCAAAATCCCACAGTGTGGAGTTAATAAAATACCAATGAATGTACAATATGAGCATGTAAATGGGACACTCATTTTACAGTTTACAGAAACAGGAGCAAACTACCACTTGAAATGGACCAGATTTCCCTCCTTCCAGGAGGAAGAAAACTAGACATTTCAGAAGGTTTGAGTGAGATGTTGGTTTTACCTGCAGATTATCAGTCTTGGGAATCCCACAAACACAGCCTGTGAACTGGTTTTGCCTCACCACAAGGGGCAAATATGGAACACTACAGGGCTGATATTTCTCTAGATCATCATTAATAATCCAAGGGATTAGGAATAGAAAATATTTGAAGTTTATAATGAAAGAAAGAAGCAAGGGAAGTATGAAGAGTATAGATCCTTGCAGTCACTGCCTGATTGCACATGGCTTTATCTTTCTATAATTTCAAGAATACCAATATCAGTTAAGTAATTGAAATATTAATCATATAATATGTTAGTGGGAGTATCATTAGAATTGAACCTGCATGGATGTCCACTGCAGATGGCAGCAATAGAGATGCTTAAGCTTTAAAAACATATTTAAAGCTCATCAGTGCACGCCCCTTTCTTCCTTGTTTGCTCCTTCCTTCACGTCCTCTCATTCCTCACTTGTCAGTGCAAGTCCCACACATTGAACTCTGTCCTCATTCTTCCTTCCCAACTGATGTCACTAACAATTTATTTCATTATTTTTGAAACCTACCATGTGCTTTTTCTGATCACCTTAAATTCCATTTGCTATAGTCCTTTCAATTTGTTCTGATGTCTTTTATAAAAGGGGAAGGTGTTGTGATTGAGTTGACCCCTAAGTATTTACACAGGTAGGATTGAGGAACTCAGATTCAATCAAAAATAGGTGGACCAAACACAAGTGAAACAGATGAAAGGGGGAAGATATTCTCTCGAGTCTGTCTTCAGTGGGCTTCACCTGCATTGCTGTGTATGTGTGTGCAGTGGATGTCTCATTAATGTCCACACTGAATCCCGTTACCTGAAAAACATCCAGAAACTGGCTTGTGATCCTGGTTCTGACTGACCAATCCAGAGAGGAGTGGACCAGGACCCCCAGCCAGTCAGTCTGCAGGAGTGGACCAGGATACCAGCCGGTCAGACTGGGGAGATCCACTTGCCTGGAGCCCTGACCCACTCCGGCACACCCACACCCTGGGGTCCTGGTCCACTCCAGCACACCCACACCCTGAGGTCCCTACACACTCCAGCACACCCACATCCTGTGGTCCTGGTCCAACTCCAGCACACCCACACCCTGAGGTCCCTACCCAGTCCAGCACACCCACACCCTGGGGTCCTGGTCCACTCCAGCACACCCACACCCTGGGGTCCTGACCCACTCCAGCACACCCACACCCTGGGGTCCTGGTCCGCTCCAGCACACCCACACCCTGGGGTCCTGACCCACTCCAGCACACCCACACCCTGGGGTCCTGACCCACTCCAGCACACCCACACCCTGGAGTCCTGACCCACTCCAGCACACCCACACCCTGGGGTCCTGACCCACTCCAGCACACCCACACCCTGGAGTCCTGACCCACTCCAGCACACCCACACCCTGGGGTCCTGGTCCACTCCCACAGACTGACTTCTCCAGGTCCCCGATGCCTGGATCCACTCTACCAGTTGTCTGGCCAAGGATCCTGACAGATTCCCTACAAACACTACAGAAATCTAATAGTCAGAGTAAAGTAATGGTTCTGCCCTGTAATAAGCAACACAGTCACATTTAACCAGCTCCTTCACCCACATAAAGATTTTAAACTGCTTTTCATTCTAATAATTCACAGGGTGGGGAGATACCTCCATCGCAGGGCTTTAGTAAATGGAACACAAATTAATTGAATAATAGCAAGAATGAAAAATGTTATAATCCATGCAATTTAAAAAGAAATGGACCAAATAAAGAGCTTAAATTAATTCTCCTTGACATGACCTCCTCAAAATAAATCACATTTTAAAGGAACGGATCTTGATATATTCGTCAGCTTTGGCAGGTTGAACTGATGGTTTGTTAACACAGGGCATTTGGACAGTGAAAAGAGAACTCGCTTCCAACTCCAACTCCCTTTTCTCCAAGTTGGAGGCTGTTTTTTTTTGTTTCTTTCCTGGCTTTGATTATGTGACAAGCTGATGTCTGTCACACACTCTCCTTCTCACCCTCTTCAAAAAGGGAACCTTCTGTTATTTCAACTTCTGAGAATCACTCCATCAACCAATTCAAGCGGATTAATTAACTCTTCCAAAAAGTTTATTAAGAGGCCAGAAAACAATGGGGACTAAAGGGTAGAAGCAAGTAGGCAAGTGAGTTCATCAACTCCCAATCAGGCCTCCCTCACAAAAGCTGCTGCCTGAATACTTCCCAATAGGACCTCTCACAAAAGTGACACCATCAAACCAGACAACAGTATGTTAAAAGGGAAGGGGACTTATTTCAGTCTCCTTTTTTTTTAAACCTATGGTTCTGGGCTGCTTTCTGCATTAATGTACATCTGCACTCAGCAGAGTGCGAAGGGTCCCCCCCGACCCTCTCGGTGTCAGACCGGCCACTTCACTGCTGATTGTCTGCATCACCCAGACAAAGGAGGGAACAAAACGTTTGGGTTCTGCTGGATGGTGCTGGGTCGGAACTGTTCAGCCTACCTGCCTCCGTCTGCACAAGCTGTCTGACCCCAGCCTGCCAGGTGGATCCTGCAGCCTCTGTTGCAGCTTGATCTGAAAAGCTTACATTTCTTAAACCTTGCAGTTGGGTCTCCACCCGCTGTAATAAACTTCACTTCCTATGTATTCTCCTCCTTCCCCTACACTTAATAGTTTCTGGTTACTTACCACCAGTAAATGGGGAGGTGGAACTAACAAACTGTAATTTAACAAATGACAAGATTCAATCTGTAACACTATCCTTTGTGGGAAAAGGATGGTTTTGATGAAGTTGATAGGAAAAGGAACGTTTTCAAAGCACAGAAAAACATGGACAGGATATAGTAGGAGACACTAAGCACACAGTGCAAGTCACTGAAACAGGTGGTAAAGGACTGTGAGAGCACAGGATACAGGAGATGTGCTGGGGACACTGAGAACACTCGAAAGGATAGGTGGCAGATGACAATAAGCACATACAATACAGGACAAGTGGTAAAGGGGATGAGAACACATAATACAGGTCAACAGTAAAGGACTGTGGGAACATAGTAAGGGACAGTGAGAATACACTTTGGGACAGTGAGGACACATGATATCAGACAGTCAGAACACAGTAAGGGACAATGAGAACACACAGTAAAGGACAGTGAGAATGCATGGTCTGGGACAGTGAAGGCCAGTGTGAGAGTACAGTGCGGGAGAGTGAGAAATCTGTTAGAATCATTGACAGAGGAAGTTTCAGTTGGACCAAATCCCACTTCACCATCTGCCACTTTGTGTGGAAGTAAACAGTCTTAGTTGTGAGAATTTGTAAGAAAAACGATACAGAGGTTTTGGAGAAATCAGAAGCAATGTGACCAGAACTGAGTGGATGTAACATCGAGCAGGCTGGGATAATTTCTCTGGCAAAGGGAGAAGTGATAAACACCTTCAAAACAGTGAGTGTGTTCAGGGTTAGATATGGAGAAACTGATTTGACAGGTTGCTGAGTCAAATATAAGATGGCCACTAGGAGATCAAAGAAAATTGTGAAGGTATCTGAGAGCGCAGGTGGTGAGATTATGACTCCCACTGCCACATGGAGTGCATGAAGTGGAGAGCAGTGAGGCATTTAGGGGAAGGCGTGTAGCAGAAGAATTGGACAGATACATGGACAGGAGGGGAGGTGGCTTTGTGGAGTATAAGCACAGGTATGGGCTGAGTGGCCTCTTCTTGTGCTGCAAGTACTCTGGAGGTGAAGATGAGTTTTGATGGTCGTACAAAGCAAATCAGGAGCTCAGTTTGCAACCAACCTGATTTTCTTTTTGAGTGGAAGTTTGTTACCTTGATTCAGTCTCCTCTCCGGCACTAGTGTCCCCACTCACTGAAACCCCAGTGACATATCTGCAATGAACAGAATACTCAACACAGCACCCAGCCATAAAGCAGTAACTGCTGATCTTAGGTCACTATTATACAAGCACTAAACATTTGCTATTATATAATCACTAAATGGATAATAACCACTAAACTAAATGTTCAAGGGTCAGGAGGGTCAGGAGCATGCTCAGTTCCTGCACCAAGTTGCCCCAAGTTTGCAATTCCAAGGTGCTGCACTGTTTGTGTGAGAATTGTTAATGCCAATACAATGTTATTCACTCTGTCACCACAACACAGTCAGAGGCTGAGGTCTTGCGCTATCAGATGACCAGTCCCCTGTGCTTGAGCCTTGGTGTGAAGAGAATGATACCTTTTGCTCTACGCCCACTGTCTGCAGACAGCTCATTCCATCTCTGTCTCCATGGATACTCTCCCTTCCAGTACATGGACAGTTCTGGTTCAGAGGCTTAATTTGACTCCATGCTTGGGGGTCAGTCACATTAGGGTCCGCTCAAGGGTTGTGCACACCAATCAGTCCACAATACACCGGTCATTGTGGTATTGCACGTTGCAGCCCAGATTTAGATTCTTACGATAAGTACTTAAATAGCACCTTTAAGTCAGCAATCACAGGAACATTTTCAAGTAATTTAATGGCCCTGAACCATTGGATATAACAGTAGGTGACTAAACATTTGATCAAGGAACTAGGTTTTAAGGAGCATCTTAAAGAAGAGAGAGTGGGGAGGGAATTCCAGAGTGCAGGGCCCAGGCAGAGCAAGGCGCAGCTGCCAAAGGTGCAGATTACAGATGCTTAAGAGATCAGAATGGAGGAATGCAGAGATCTCAGAGAAAGGAAGGCTGGAGGAAGTTCCTAGGGTGGGGGTGGGGGGGTGAGGGCCATGAACATGAGGAGGAGGATTTTAAAACTGAGGGCATACTGGGAGCCATTTTCCAATTGGAAAGAAAGGCACAGCATACCTCGAGCAGCATAGTCAGAGGGCCCAGGAGGGACTGCTGACGTGTGCTGAAGAGCCAACTCTTGCCACCAGCTCCCAGCTAGAGGAGGGAGAAGTAAAATCGATCCTTGTTTTCACTGATTCATTCTTGAGATGTTGCCCCAGCATTACTGCCAATCCTAAATGCCCTTCTTGAAGTGATTTGATACAATAGCCTGGCCATTTCAGAGAACAGTTACACATCACCCTTGTTGGTGTCATGTCGAGCCCAACTGTGTGGGAAACGTAGATTTACTTCTTTATTAATCTGTTGGGGCTTTAGGGAATTCTTTAATTTTATTGTGACTTTTATTGACAACAGCTTTTTGTTTCCATGGCTGAATTCTAATTTTCGAGCAGTGGGATCTGAGCTAACATTCTTGGGATGATTTTTCCAGTCAGTAAATTTTGCCCTGAGTTTGCTACTCCTGAAAGTGTGTGTGTGCGCGCGTGCGTGCGTGCGTGCGTGCATGCGTGTGGTCAACCCTACCTGACCAGCTACAACACTGGTTACTGCCAGGGTTCCAATAAGGCCAAGCAGAAAATCCTGGACAGTCAAGGAGTTCTTTATGCCTTTACATTGTTGTAATCCCTGCCAGAACTCACTCCCAGGGTCACATTTGGGGAATGGATGTTTATGAAGCTGGCTGGATATTGGGGAGCTTGTCCCATGTCTGTCATTCAGAGAGGAAGGAACAGCCCAGCCTGTTGGTCCTGTCAGTACTTTATGATGCAGTTTCAAAGAGCTTGACACCGATCCAAAGCCAAAGCTAGAACAGGTTTGTCTTGGGCTTAAGTGGTTATTAGTCCATTGGTGAATTAGCACTTGCCCTCTCCTCCCTGTGGGGCAACCTCACAGACAACAGACAGTGACCTGGCACCCAGAGAACCAATTAGAAGAAATGAATGGTGAGTGGCTGGGAAAGACCCCGTTCCCAATCACTAGCCAGACAGCAGTGTGGGGAAGTGCTCCCAAGTGTGGAGATTGTGGAGAACACGATAAGGTTTAACTGTTCTCAAGTGAGCTTCCCCCACCCATCATCCAGACTTGCAGATCAAACGTGAGTTCAAAATGCCGCCAGTTCTTCGGCTGTGGATGTCACGCAGTGGCTGCCCTCTGTGTGCATCGACATGAGTGTGAACTGGCTGTTCAATTGTGAAGTGCACAACAGTGGAGTCTGATCTGTCCTGGCCAGGTCCAGCTAGTCACTGGTTGCCATCAGGAGCAAGAACCTTGGTTACACCCCAGGCACTGAAGGCAAGACAAGCTTTGCAAAGTAGCACTTTCTGAAAATGATCATTCATGAGAGATGTTTCCACGCTGTATGACTCTATGTCCAAAAGTGCAGGAATGTTTCCACTGCACTCTGTCAGAGCAAACACACAGTGAACAGTGAGCATAACTGCAGGGAAAGTTATTGTTCCAGTGACTGCTTTATTAATTGATTGAAGAAATTTTCAAATACTCTTGACCACGAGTTTCCCTTTGGCAAAACCATGTCTCCAAGGAATGTAAACCCTTCACTGATCAGCAGCCTTGTGTTACTTTGACCCATTGTGATAATCATCAGCCACAGAGATTCTGTGAACTGCTAGCTAGTAGGTTCAGAGTGGTGGGAGTGGGATTACAGTTCTTCAGCAGCAAGTGAATTCTGATACACCTGACAGACGTAATGAAAAAATCTGTGAATCCTGACAACCTGGAACACAAAACCAGAGTAATGTGCCACAGAACAGCCTGAACCAATAGACAGACAGAAACAGAGAAAGACAGGTAGACAGAGACAGTATAAAAAGAGACAGAGGGTATGAAGAGAAAGACGTACAGAGAGAAAGACGCAAAGGAGGGAGAGAGAGCGAGAAGGAAGGAGAGAGAGAAAACGCTATTTCCTTTGAAAGTCTGTCAGAACAGGGGAGAGATGTTTTTGCCTCCTTCAACTGATGCAGGACCAACCCTTCATTACTGCAGTGTTGGCACTGATTTACTCTCTGATATCCTCCACTGAGATTCCAGCGGTAATATTTATGTACTGAAGAACTTGGGGTTCACATATAGTGCAGAGGTAGGGAGGGTTTGTGAGGCAGAGTGTAGGCGATGGGTAAGCTGCATCTGGCTGTGAAGGAGTGGAGATATCTGTGGAGTGGGAGTGAGGGGGGCTGTGTAGGGCCAGGGTTAGGGAGGGTGTGTAGGGCCAGGGTCGGGGAGGGTGTGTGGGGCCAGGGTCGGGGAGGGTGTGTGGGGCCAGGGTCAGGGAGGGTGTGTAGGGCCAGGGTCAGAGAGGGTGTGTAGGGCCAGGGTTAGGGAGGGTGTGTAGGGCCAGGGAGGATACGTGAGGTGGGGTTAGGGAAGGTGTTAAGGTGGGGGTGGGAAGGATGTGTAGGGCAGGGGTAGGGGTGTGTGCAGGGGTTGAGGACCAGGATGGGGAGACTGTGTAAGTGGGATGGAGAGGGTTGTGAGAAGCTCTGAAGCAGGGGAAAGGAGGAATTAGGGTGATAGTGAGGAGGATTGGAGCAGGAAATGGCAAGGCTGGTGATAAGATCAAGGCTGCCAGTTTGGCCTTCATTGCAATTGGCCCAGTTTGATCTTCGTTCAAGGAAGAATGTCACATGATTTGCTCAACCAATCATATGAATGCCTTTGTGGAAGTAAGGAGTAGGTTGATGAGGTAGGGTATGTGGAGTTTTAACAGGAATTTGCTAAGGTACCACGTGTTGAGAACTTTGAGCGAAATTGAAAAAAAAATTTGCATTTATATAGTTTTTACAGCCTCTATCCCATCACCCTTTCCACACAACAAAGTGCTTTTGAAGTGTAGTAACTGATGCAAAGTGTGAAAAGCAGCCAATAGTTTGTACACAAGCTCTTGATAGAGCAGTGAGGTACTGCCTGATAAATTATATTTCAGTAAAAATAATTGAGGGTTAAATATTGGAGTATGCACCAGGGACAACTGGCCTTCAAAATAACTCCATGGGATCTGTTACAACCAGTCGAGGAGGTGGACAGAGGCAGGGATTAAAGTCTCATTCAAAAGACAGGCATCCAGTGGTGCAGTCCTGGGAATTCTGCCTACATTTTTGTGTTCAAATCCTTAGAGTGGGAAAGTTAAAAATTACTGACTTTGAGGTAGGAGCCTTAACTGATGCACAGAAGCACATGGGATGAGAGAGGTGGTGAGTGTACAGACATGGAATTAGCCAATGGACAGGAAGCAGAGGATAATGGTGGAGGGTTGTTCATGTGAGGGAAGGGGAGTTTGCAGTGGTGTCCCGAGGACCAGTGTTGGGATCCCTTTTCTCATAAAAGGGTATAAAAGTAAGGAAGCCTTGTTAAAACACTGGTTCTGTCCCAGCTGGAGTATTGTTATCTATTCTTGATACCACACAGATGAAGAATGTCCAGTTGTCATTTATGTTACCTGACGAGAGAAACTTGAGTTTTTCTTCTTAGAGCAAAGGGGAAATTTAAGCAAATGGTTCCCTTATACGATGAGATGGACTCTTGACCTCACATCTACCTTGGTGTGACCTTGCACCTTGTTGTCTACCTGCACTGCACTTCCCTGTAGCTCTGACAATTTACCCTGTACTGTTATTGTTTTTACCTGTACTACATCAATGCACTCTGTCCTACTTCAATGCACTCTGTACTAACTCAATGTAACTGCACTGTAATGAATTGACCTGTATGATCGGAGTGCAAGATAAGTTTTTCACTGTACCTCGGTACAAGTGACAATAATAAACCAATACCAATACCTAAAATTCATATGAACTCTCGAGTAAGCAAGTAGACACTGCTTCCACTGCTGGAAGGATCAGCAACCAGAGAATATGGATTTAACGTGACTGACCAGAGGACCAGGTACCATATCAGCAAAGGGAATCGCGGAGCTTCCTAATACTATCTGGAGTGAACTGCCTGAAGGAATAGTTGATGTTGACAGTATAATAACATTGCAAGGGGGATAGGAAACGTACTTAAAGGAGAAACATTTAAGTTCTGGGGAAGTGGCAATGGAGTGGGATTCCTTCAATAGCTCAGTGAAAGAACGTAGTTCAAATGGACTCCCTCTGTGCAGTATTATTTTATGATTCCAGGAGGGCAATCAGACTTCTTATTCTTAGTGATGGGCAATAAATGTTGGCCTTGCCAGCAACACCCACATCCCATAAATGAATAAAAAAGAACTCCAACCCTATCCGCCATTCCATTAGATCATTGTTGGTCTCTACCATTAATCCAAGAGCCCACCTTTGCTCAATACACTCCATACCCCAGTGCAACATAGACCGTACACTCCCCCCCACTGTACAACACAGTCTATACACCCCCCCTGTGCAACACCGTCCATACACTCCCCCCCGTGCAACACAGTCCATACACCCCCCCGTGCAACACCATCCATACACTCCCCCCGTACAACACAGTCCATACACCCCCCTGTGCAACACCGTCCATACACTCCCACCGTACAACACTGTCCATACACCCCCCCATGCAACACAGTCCATCCACTCCCCCCCCGTGCAACACAGTCCATCCACTCCCCCCCCGTGCAACAGTCCATACACTCCCCCCTGTACAACACAGTCCATACACTCCCCCCCCTGTGCAACACAGTCCGTACACTCCCCCCCCGTACAACACAGTCCATACATCTCCCCTGTGCAACACAGTCCATACACCCCCCCTGTGCAACACCGTCCATCCACTCCCCCCCCCCGTGCAACACAGTTCATACACTCCCCCCTGTACAACACAGTCCATACACTCCCCCCCTGTGCAACACAGTCCGTACACTCCCCCCCGTACAACACAGTCCATACACCCCCCAGTGCAACACAGTCCTTACACTCCCCCCCGTGCAACACAGTCCATACACTCCCCCCCGTACAACACAGTCCATACACAGCCCCCTGTGCAACACCGTCCATACACTCCCCCCTGGACAACACAGTCCATACACTCCCCCGTGCAACACAGTCCGTACACTCCCCCCTGGACAACACAGTCTACCAGTGTCAGAACTGAAAACCTCAACTGACCCCATCATCCACAGCTCCTTGGGGGGAGAGAATGCAAATTTCTAATGCCCTTTTCAAGCTGCTCTCCGGAATAAACAACATAGAGAAATGCAACTGGAAACCATTCATAAAGTCTCACTCAAACTGATTCTGTGATACTCCTGGACCCGGACATGGAAGCAGAAGATAGATTAAAGCTTTGGAAAGGAGAGTTCCTTTGTCAGTTTATGAGTGTGTGTGTCTCTCCCTTGCTTGCTCTCAAAGAACTGGACGCCTGTTCATAGCTGACTGAGCACAGACTGCCCCCTGACTTATGACCTCACTAACCTATACTTAGCACATTGAAAGGGGAACAAGTGTCAGTGGGATTTGACCTGGACGAGGACGGGATCACAGGGCCAGCGGGAGGCACAGACATAACGTTCCTCTCAGGCCAAGCACGGGGCCAAGTGGCAAAAGGATGGAGGCCACAACTGAATTAACCCTTCACCTCCTTGCTCAGGACAAAGCTGAACCATAGTCACTGAACCGTGGTCTCCTGCCAACTTCGATTTGTAGATGCTATGCCTTGAGTGGATGGTTTAATTGGCATCAACTTCCATGCCCAGCATGCACTCCACTGGGGGCAACAGTGAGGGAACTCCAATTGGCCTCAATCCCAATGTTCATCCCTCAGAGATGGAATAGAATCTACTGAGGTTCCTGCTTCTGGCCACTGTCTAATGTGTGTGTGGTTACTGCAAAATTGTAACACTTCGTATTGTGATGACCTCTACAGTTGAATAGTTAGCTAATGTACACTCTCCAGATTTCTGCATTAAGAATTATCATCTGATGAGAGGCTGTTGAACTCTGGGAAGAGTCAGGACACCTCAGTGGGAGTCGGCATCTTCAGGGGAGGGGAACTGATCCTTAGTGACACTCGGCACCTTCAGGGGAAGAGACTGATCCCCAGTGAGAGTCGGCACCTTCACGGGAGGGGGCTGGTCCCCAGTGAGAGTCGGCGCCTTCACGGGAGGGGGCTGATCCCCAGTGAGAGTCGGCACCTTCACGGGAGGGGGCTGATCCCCAGTGAGAGTCGGCACCTTCACGGGAGGGGGCTGGTCCCCAGTGAGAGTCGGCGCCTTCACGGGAGGGGGCTGAACCCCAGTGAGAGTCGGCACTCAAGAAAGATGGATACATCCATTAAATATGAGGAAGAGCTGTAAGCGAAAGTCACAGGATAGAGTTCAGTGAGCCTTAGTAAAATGTTCAATTCATTTAAATATGGTGTGGCGCCTCCTGTTTCTGTTTGCTGCCGCTGAATGGTCGGTTCTGACCGATGATCAGGTGCAGCATCTGGTTTCATCATCAGCACTTCAGCCATAATTGTCAGTCAGCAGCCGCCTAGAACGCCTTTGATTTACTCCTTTTTTTCCCAGACCCCCTCCTCGAGTTTCTCGTTGTAAAATGTGTGGCTCCCCCTCCTCCACTGAGGTTGGTACAATGTTTTCTGGACTTTTCTGCCCCCTCGCTACTTGAGAGGCGGTCACTGTTCAGATATCTTAAACAACAGCGCAGACTCCAGCTGGGTCACTTGGACAGCGCACAATAGTTAAGTACATATTAACTCAATTAATTAACTAGCAAGACAATGCATTTAGGCATTAACTTCCCCAGGAGACCAGCCCTGCAATAAACAGAGCTGTTTGCTGCATTGATCAGTGTCACTGTTCAATCCACCCTCCCCTTGCCTCAGCTTTCATCAGTCCTCTGCTGTGTCTTGGCTTCATTCACAATCATTTCATTTTTTCCCCCTTGAGATTGGATACATCAGAGTCGTATCAGGCAATAGAGGGAAAGGGATCAAAGGAAAGAAAGAGCAGGCAGAGAGGAAAGGCAGTGGGAGTAGAGAGAAGGAAGAAAGGAGGTAGAAGAAACAGGTCCCAGCCACGGACAGAAGAGAGATGTGTAAATGCTTCCACACACCCAGACACAGAGCATCAACTCTTTCAACTCTGACATGCAGCTCAGGTGACTTTTTGAATGTCGTTTGCAACCAGTTGATTCAGAGAGTTAGTAACAGGTCTACTTGATGTTACAAATGATGGGAATGCTCCCATTTCACGTGAGAGGCTTTGACAGTATCTGCGCCTTGCAGTTTGCCGGCAAGGACCCAGTTGCATGTGGGATGGATGATGGGGATGGGGTGGGGGTGGGGGTGGAGGTGGGGGTGGGGGTGGAGGTGGAGGTGGAGGTGGGGATGGGGATGAGGTGGGGATGGGGTGGGGATGGGGTGGGGGTGGAGATGGGGATGAGGTGGGGATGGGGTGGGGGTGGAGGTGGGGTGGGGGTGGGGATGGGGATGGGGTGGGGGTTGGTCACCTCCTGTTGCCTGGAAACAGGCAGCACTTCAAAGCCTTGTTTATGGTGCACGGACATCTGATTGGGGGATGGGGTGGGGAGGAGGGGGTGGTGAGTTGTGTATGGGGGGTGAGGATGAGGTGGGGGATGGGGTGGTGGTAGGGGGTTGGGTTGTTGGGGGATGGGGTGGGGGTGGTGGGGTGAGGATGGGGGGTTGGGTTGTTGGGGGATGGGGTGTGGGGTGGTGATGATTGAGAGGATGCTGGTCCCACAAGGCACTGACAAAGTGGGAGAGGACATGTTCCACCCCACCCCACCCCCACCCCTGGGACCCGGAGGGCTCACCCTTACAATCTGGGTGAAAAATCCGAGACAGGGACAAGACAGGTTCCGTGTAGAGCAAGCTGTGACCTCAAGAGTAGTTTCAGGGCCATGAGTCGTGGCTGGGTGTTTGGGACACATCACCTGGAATGACTCCATCTGTTTTCCTTCCATGAGCGATGAATCTCTTTAGGAAGAGATGTTGTTTTATGCAGAACTTGATTTCTTCTCCCTCTCTGTGTAAAGTTTAAAAATCCCTGTGATTGATGAAGGAGACCTTCTTCTTGCTTTGCCCACAGTGTCTTTGGGTCCAATCTATAATGTGTATCGGATCGCACGGATTTCTACTTTGGTGGTTAACTGATACCTTGTGGGATCCTGCATATATCTGAGTGTAATGTAACATCTGAAAGGGTATTAGCTCCATGAAAAGCAGTTACTTTGTTCCACCAACCCCCAGCTCCCCTGCACCACTGACAAACATCACCATTCTCTCCTCTAATCCATCAGTCGCAGGTTTCAAACCCTGTCTGTGTGGTGCGAAAAGTTAGAACATGAGATGTGGAGTAGGAACATGCCAATCAGCTCCTCAATCCTGTTCTGTCATCCAAACACATCACGACCAATCTGATATTGGCCACTTTCCAGCCTGTTCGCTAAGTCACTAAATATATTCAGAAAGAAAGTAGATCTATTTCTTCATGTCAAAGGGGTCAAGGGATGTGGGGGGAAGACAAGAACAGAATACTGCAGTGGATGATCAGCCGTGATCCAGTCAAATGGAGACACGAGAGACTGCAGTTGCTGGAACCTAGAGCAACACACAAAACACAGGAGGAACTCTGCAGGTCAGGCAGCATCTGTGGCTCTCCATTTCTCTTCATTGATGCTGCCTGACCTGCTGAGCTCCTCCAGTGTTTTGTGTGTTAGGTCAAATAGTAGAGCAGGCTTGATGGGCTATTTTCTATGTTTCCAACAACATGTCCATCTCAGCCTTGTGTATATCCAATGATTCCACCTCCACGGTTCTCTGGGTAGAGGATTCCAAAGTCTGGGAGAAGAAATTCCTCCTCCTCTCCATCTTCAGTTTGCAAACACTTGTTCTGAAACTATGTCCTAGTTTTAGATTCCCTCGTGATCCCTCCCAGCGTCCACCTTGTCAAATCCCTCAGAATCACATATCTTAAATAAGTTCAGTTTTTGTTCTTCTGAACTCCAATGATTATTGGCAAACCTGCTCAAACTTTCCTTGTAAGTCAATCCCTTCAAACCAGAAGTCAACTTTGTGAATCTTCTCTGAACTGAAATAAGGAGACTAAAACTGTATACAGGTGTGGACATGCTAACAGCCTGTGCAGATGTAATAAAACATCCTGATTTTTATAGTCCAACCTCCTTGAACTAAAAGCCAACATCTCATTTGTCTCGTGAATAACTTTTTTTTACAATTTTTAAAAATTTTATTTACAGCGTGGTAACAGGCCCTTGCGGCCCAACAAGTCTGCGCTGCCCATTTTAAACCCAAATTAACCTACCAGTACGTCTTTGCAATGTGGGAGAAAACCGGAGCACCCAGAGGAAACCCACACAGACACAGGAGAACATACAAACTCCTTACAGACAGCGACGGGAATCGAACCCCGATCGCTGGCGCTGTAATAGCGTCGCACTAACTGCTACGCTACCATGCCGCCCCAAACTTGCTGTACATACATATTAACTTTCTGTGTCTCACATACCAGGATCCCTCTGTACAGCTCCTTCCTATCGTCTCTCTCCATTTAAACAATTTTCTACTTTTCCATTCCTCCTACAAAAGTGGATAATCACATATCCCACATTACACTCCATCTGCCAAACGTTTGCCCACACATTTAACCAAGTAATCATAACCCTGCGCTGGTTCTTTGCGCCCTTCTCACAACTTGCTTTCCCATCTACCACTGTATAGTCAGCAACTTTAGCCACAATAAACTCAGTTCCTTCATCTACCATAAATGTAGATTGTAGTAAATATTCGAGGCCCCACCACTAATCACAGCGGCACCCCACAAGTTACAGCTGCCAACATAAAAATAACCATTTCATCCATCTCTCTGTTTTTGTTAGTTAGCCAGGCTCTCTCCACAATAATACGTTACCACCCAGTGCAATAGACCATAGAACCATAGAACCATACAGCACAAAACAGACCCTTCAGCTCACCATGTTGTGCCGTCCATCAAACCACCCTCACACTATCTAACCCTTTCCTCCCGCGTATCCCTCTATCTCACATTCCTCCATATGCCTATCCAACAAACTCTTGAACCTGTCCAATGTATCTACCTCCACCACCACCCCAGGCAGTGCATTCCATGCACCAACCACTCTCTGGGTGAAAAACCTCCCCCTGACATCTCCCCTGAACCTCCCACCCATAACCTTAAAGCCATGACCTCTCGTCTTGAGCATTGGTGCCCTGGGAAGGAGGCGCTGACTGTCTACTCTATCTATTCCTCTCAATATTTTATATACCTCTATCATGTCTCCTCTCATCCTCCTCCTTTCCAGTGAATAAAGCCCTAGCACCTTAAGCCTTTCCTCATATTCCATACGCTCTAATCCAGGCAGCATCCTGGTAAATCTCCACTGCACCCTCTCCAACGCCTCCACATCCTTCCTATAATGTGGCGACCAGAAGTGAACACAGTACTCTAAATGTGGTCTAACTAAGCTCTTATCTTTCATGTGCCTTCTTACTGAATATCTTTTGGAAATTCAAATATACTACATCTACTCTTCCCCTTTATCCACCCCATTCATTACATCCTCAAATGCCTCTAATAAGCTTTCCCTTTATGAAACCCTGTTGAATCTGCTTCTTGGTGTCGTCATTTTTCTAAACATCCTTCTACTACTTCCTCGACGATGGATTCCAGCATTTTCCCAGTGATGGATGATAGGCTAATTGGCCTATAGTTTCCTGGTTTCAGTTTCTCACCTTAAATAGAGGCATTACAATTGCAGTTTTTCAATCCACTGGGACCTTTTCGGAGTCAAGAGGACTTTGGAAGATCACAACTAATGCATCCACTTTTTCTGCAAATAATTGTTTTAAGAGCAACAAACAATCTGCTGGAGGAACTCAGCAGGTTGAGCAGCATCTGTGGGGGGAAAGGAATTGTTGATTTTTCGGGTTGAAACCCTGCATCAGGACCCAATGTCAGTATTGCAGATCCAGATTTCTGCATCTACAGTCTCTTGTGTCTCCACTTGTTTTAAGACCCTGGAACATTAGCTATTTGTCCAAGGAACCTGTCAGCCTTTAATCACTTTGGTTTCCCTCATACTTACTCTCATGAAATTATTGTTTCAAGCTCTGCTTACTTTTTGCCCACAGATTTTACTATTTTAATTGGGATATTTTATGTCTTCTAATTAGAAGACAGATAAAAGTGCTTGTTCCATATCTCTGCCTTTCCACAGTTTCCATTATTAATTCCCCCGTCTCATCCTCTAACAGTGGGCAGCACAGTGGTGCAGCCGGTGGAGCCGCTGCTTCCAACACCAGAGACCCAGGTTCAGTCCTGACCTTGTGTGCTGTCTGTGTTTGCGCGCTCTCCCTGTGACCCTGGTCTGTGTTTGTGTGCTCTCCCCGTGACCCCAGTCTGCATTTGCACGCTCTCCCTGTGACCCTGGTCTGTGTTTGCATGCTCTCCCCATGACCCTGGTCTGTGTTTGCATGCTCTCCCCATGACCCTGGTCTGTGTTTGCGCGCTCTCCCCGTGACTCTGGTCTGTGTTTGCATGCTCTCCCCATGACCCTGGTCTGTATTTGCATGCTCTCCCCATGACCCTGGTCTGTGTTTACACACTCTCACAGCGACCCTGGTCTGTGTTTGCGCGCTCTCCCTGTGACCATGTAGGTTTCCACTGAGAGCTCTGGTTTGCTCTCACATCGCAAACACATGCAGGTTGGTAGGTTAATTGTAAATTGCGCCTCTTGTATAGGTGAGCAGTAGAATCTAGGGGGAGTTGATGAGAATGTGGGGGGAGAAAAGAATTGGATCAATGTAACAGTAGTGCAAGAGGGTATTTGGTGGTTGGCGTGGTCTCGGTGGGTCGAGGGGTCTATTTCTGTCCTATGTCAATGACTCTTAGTTACTCTTTTTTATGAACTTGGGGAAGTTTGTACTGATTTTTTTCATTCTTAGTGGTTTACTGTTGTGATCTCTTTTCTCCCTCTTTACTCCTTCTTTGCTTATCCATTGCTGGTTTCCTCAAGCTTCCCGGTCTCGAGCCTATCACTAATCTTTGCAGCATTTTGTGCCTTTTCTTTCAATTTACTGCCATACTTAACTTTCTTAGTTAGTCATGGAACATATCTTGAGAATTATGATACAGCTCCTTAAATGTTTGCCATTCCTTAATTACTGCCTTATCATTTAATCTATTTTCCTAGTTCATTTTAACCAATTCTACCTTCTTAATTTATAACGGCCTTTGGTTAAGTTTAAGGCATTAGTTTCAGATTAAGTTTCTCACTCTTCAACAGAATGTGAAATTCTATTGTGTTATGATGACTGGTTGGTTCCACAATGTATTGTTCAGGGAAACCATCCTGAGTACATGCATTGGAGGCATCCTCACCAATTTGATTTGTCCAAACTATATGATTAAGGTAACCCACAATTATTGCAGCACCTTTCTTACAAACCCCCATTGCTTCTCAATTTACACTTTGCCCTTGGGGTAGCTACAGTTAAGGGCTTTAGATGCCTCTCACCAGTGATTTATTTTCCTTACTATTTTTTGAACCCAAACCAATTCTACGTCTTGATCTTCCAGATCAGTATCACCTTTCACTAGTGTACAGAGTTCTTTCTTAATGGATGTGAAACAAAAACTGGGATGCAATGCTCTCTTTGGTCATAAAGCCTGCCTTGAAGGATGGTATTTGGACAGGTTATTAACGGCAACCCATGCCCATGTCAAGCAGGAGAGGAAGGGAGAATTTATTCAACAGTAGATGGCTCTGTGGCATTCAAGGAGGAAGTGAAAGGCTTCTGGCTGTACAGTGAGCAAAAGGAAGTTGCCTGAGTGACTGAGTAAGCAGAGAATCGAAATGACACAGAACAACCCAGATGGGAACTTCAAAGACTAGGGAGAGACAACTGGAGGCCTTTCATGACCGGGACCCTCTCTGTTGTTTAAAATTTACACCCTCTTGACCCCTAGGCCTGTCTCCATCTCTGTTCCTCAACAGAGAAATCCAAACCACAGACTCTGCTCAGAAATATGCCAGGGCGATGATGCCTTTGTGGTCAACGTAATCCAGTAACATTCCTTACAGAGGCACAGAGTCACATACCATGGAAACCGGCCCTCCAGCCCAACCAGGCACCACCAACCATCAAGTATCCATTTGCACCAATCCTACACTAATCCAATGTTATTACTGATGAGAAGATAGGAACTGAAACCTCTGGTTTAGTGCATAAAGTACTGCAGTGTGTCACTCTCTGGTTCTGTCACACCCAACCAGTGAAGGGCCACTGCAGGGTAGGGACCAGTGGTTAATCTCACAGACACCTTGTGTGGGAAGGCTGTTGCACTGTCAGGTTCCAGAGAACGCAGCAGACAGGATGACACTGCTGAGGCAGAGCTGAGGTGTCAGAGACCCGGAGCCCCATCCGCGCTCTCGGATGGGTGCAGAAGCTGCCGTGGCTGCAGTTTAAGGATTCCATGTGCCGCATTAGAAATATTTCCATACTTTAAAAACCGCACTTGACGGACTGTGGCGCGTTTTTGGGGTCACTGAGCCCATGTCCCGGCTCGCTTCTCTGTCTCGTTTTTCGTTATTTTTTCTCCTCGCCTTTCTCTTCCAATGTTTCCTCCCGCCCCCTGTCGCGGTGCCGGCCTCTCCCCGCCGAGGGGTGCGGGAGCTGGAAGGGACGGTGCTGGGGGAGGCCGGGGGACGGGTTCTCGGCCACATTTGGCTCGGCTCCCGGGTTGCGTGAGGCTGCAACACTCACAGAGCCTGGAGAATTTCTTCTGAGAATTTGAAAAGTATGATTAAACAAGCATAATTGTGAAAACCGTGGCCAGATTATTTTACAAATGAAAAGTTTATGTCAACAAACCACAGCCGGACAGAGCCTCCCCGGAGAGATCATTTTACTGATCGGCGAGATTAACTGTTCCCGGGAAGTCGCGCTTCCTGCGGGTCATCGTGTCCGAGTGGCAGCTCTGCTCAGCCGGGCGGCAGCGTTGCTGAAGGTGCGATCCTCACTGGGGATCAGCCCCCTCACCTGAAGGTGCCGACTCTCACTGGGGATCAGCCCCCTCACCTGAAGGTGCGATCCTCACTGGGGATCAGATCCCTCACCTGAAGGTGCCGACTCTCACTGGGGATCAGCCCCCTCACCTGAAGGTGCCGACTCTCACTGGGGATCAGCCCCCTTCCCTGAAGGTGCGATCCTCACTGGGGATCAGCCCCCTCACCTGAAGGTGCCAACTCTCACTGGGGATCAGCCCCCTCACCTGAAGGTGCCGACTCTCACTGGGGATCAGCCCCCTCACCTGAAGGTGCGATCCTCACTGGGGATCAGCCCCCTCACCTGAAGGTGCCGACTCTCACTGGGGATCAGCCCCCTCACCTGAAGGTGCCGACTCTCACTGGGGATCAGCCCCCACCCCTGAAGGTTCTGACCCTCACTGGGGTTTTGTTTCCTGAACTGTTTAAGGTGCGCTCTGCTCCCTCTCCCCCATGGCCAATCTCCACTGGCAACTGGCAATAGGTAATTCGACTGTAACTGCAACCACTGCCAACACTCCGCTTGTTGTCCATGGCTGATCTGGCAGGAGCCATTTGATGAGTAATAATCTGGGAACCAAGTCTGATGTTGCTTATAATTAATTCAGAAAACGATGGAACGATTCACCGCACCTCCACCCCATCCACCCCCATCCCCATTAACCTTTGTGTTGTGATATGCTTGCTCGGTGTGGAGCATGGTTGTGCTGGGATCTTCACTCGCTCGACTGTGAGGAGGACCGTGCATGTACCCACTGAGCCTTAGAGGGAGGGTAAATCACAACTCCTTTGTGTCACAATTCTGCACTAATTAAGAAGTCAGATACCCGGTGAGATCACAGAGCCCGTTGCACTAACGAGCAGCATGGTCCAGTGGCTCAAACATGGACATTAGCTCATGCCACTTACGGGCAGAAAATTTCCCATTTTATGCTTTTCAGTGAGTTTGCCAGAGTCTGTCAGCAGATTCATTTCCACGTGAGATTTTCACACAAACAAAGGCGGTAAACGGTCCTTCCCTGAGTGTTGCAAATCAGTAATTTGTTCAGACTTTTACACCAACTTAATGTATCAATGAGGTGAACTGTGGGCTCAGCAGTAGGGACTGACCAGCTGTGGGCCCGCTCACTGTTCCCATTCCTCTTCTGTGGGGGAAAGGAGACAGGAGGCGGTGGAGGGGGGAGGGGGGAGCTTCATTGATGGCTGGCTGCGTTTGCTTGATCTCCAGCTTTTATTTATTCTTAGGTTAACTGAAGCAGAACTTGAACAATTCTTTTTAAAATACAATTGCTCGCAACAAAACTTTTGGAAGCTTTCTTTGTAAATTCTGCTTTTCAAACTGTGTATGTTTTGTTAAAGAAACCGATCTGTTTAGAAGAGGACAGATCAGCATCATTTAAAAACAAAAGGTGGATTTATTTTCCTTCATTTGTCTCAATGGAATACAAGTCCCACAGGGATTGGCATTGCCCAGTCCTCATCCTTCACTCCCCTGCCCCTACCATTCTCTGCAGCTTCCTCCAGCCCCAAACACTCTGACATATCTGTGCTCCTCTCATTCTGGCTCCTTGCTCATCCCTGATTTTAATCTTTCCGTTGTTGGCAGCCTTGCCTTCAGCTTCTAAGGCCTTATGTTTTGAAATTGCCTCCCTAAACCTCTCTGTCTCTTTATCACTCTCTCACTGCCTCTTTAAGCCCCTCCTTAAAACCTGCTTACTTTGGCTGATAATGCACCGTGAGCCACATTGGATATTTAAAACATTAAAGCAGCTATATGGATACAAGGTCTTAAGAGAGCCTAGACACCATCAGGAGGCTATTCAGCCAATGGGGGCATCATGGCTAAGTCTGATCCAGACCTCACTTAATGTCTCTTAACATATTAAAACAGGCAAGATCACAGTTGGCCACATTTAGGCCCTGAATAAGGACAGATTCAACAATGCTCGCAGCTGCTGTGCCAAGATGGGAACTCTCTCTGGACAGTGACTCAAAGTGATGTCTTTGGTCTCCAGCTATAGTTAACATCGTGGAGATCTGTTGCAGGATGCAACTGGTCTTTTTGGTTGCTATTTTTAGCTAATTTCACTGGTTGGAGGCCCTAACTGATATCTCAAGATTTTGCAATATGTAGTTTCACCCAATGTTGTTTTCTGGTTGATGTTGCTGGCTGGAGTTTAGAAACAGGAGCCCTTGAACTCTACTGAGGTAAAGTGCATTCATGGTAGATTGGATAAAGTAACATAGTGATCATGTGTCTGAATTAGTAAACCTGAGCTCCAGGTTATTAACTCAGCGTGTAAGAGTTTACGGTTGAGGGGAGATGTGATAAGGGTGTAGAAGATCAGGATTGGTTTAGATCAGGGACACAGAGGGAAGTTGCTCCCATTGTCATGTAGTTCAAGGACCAGGGACCATGGATTTGAAATTTTGGGGAAAGACACAGAATTTGTATGAGGAAAGGGTTTTTATTCAGACGGCAGTTACAATCTTCATTAGTGATGGAAATAAAATCAATGAATGGCCTCATAAAAGAATTGGATGGGCATTTGGGAGGGATAGTTTGCAGAGCAGGAGAGCAGGAGCTGGCAACGGCACCAGAGGTCCAGTGGCTGTTTTCTGTGCAGCAACAATTCTCTGAAATAGGCATTTGCAGAACTTGAATTGTATTCTGCAAAAGTGACTGAATGAGTCAGATCGTCGAAAGTCCAGCTGCTTCACTGATGGTTGATGGGGAAGGAAATCAGCCGTCCTTGCCCAGTCGGGGCCTATGTGTGACTCCAGTCCCACACCCATGTGACTGAGAGGTAACTACCCACTGAACTAATGCAAAGAGGGACTTGGCTGCATTGAAGCAGCTCATGGCCCAGGAATGCCTCACACCAGCAGCTTTTCTGGGCCAATGTTCTCACCCAACAAATGCAGGCCTGCCAGCAGCAGCCAAATTATGAGAATGTATTTCAATGAAAGGAAAAGAAAACTGAATAAGAGGGACAGCCTGGGCAAGAGGGAGTTAAAATGTTCAAAAAAGCAACATGTTCTCAGTTTCTACAGAATTTGGTTGAGGGAGCTGAGTAGAAACTGCAGGAAGCCGCAGGCATGTGGTCCATACATGGGCTTTGTCTCACTCGGCTCTTCGTGGACACCTTTGTGCCTCAGGTCATCGTTACAAACACTCCACTTGCCTCCAGCTGGTTAAACTTACACTTTAATATGACGAGAATTGCCCGTCACAATTTTCTTCTGATTGTTGCTTAACCAGAACCCTGGTCTCCTGCCAGATATTACACCCCAACCCAGTGCTAGGTATAGCACCCCGTTCACCTGCCAGATATGGCAGATAATGCACTTTAACCCAGTGCCAGGTAGATTTTAGAAGTTCAAGTTGATTAAAGTCCTAAATATTTGAAAGAAACTGTCACAGGACTTGCTCCAAACTGCATGCTCTGGGCATTGCTGGTTGTTTAGGATTGTTCAGGGCTAAAACAAATACATTCTTGACTAACTGTTGATCCAGATAATGCCTGAATGTGGCCTTCAAGTGGTTCATCTCCATCTAGAGTTAAAGTTTAGAAAGAGTCATTGTGAAATTGCGGCTGCAGTAGAATGCCCCAAGGATGTGTGTGTATGCATGTGCGTGCACGCACACACACACACACATATGCACGCACACACACACATGCACACACATACATACACACATACACACACATACACACACGTTCATATACATACACACATACACATATATCCATGCATGTATACACCCACACCCACATACATACACACAGACACGCACATACATACCCACACACATGTACACACACACCCATGCTCACATTGCACTCACTCATAAATTCTCATGCTCAACCACATATTGACACACATACAGAAACAAACACATCTACTCATTCACATAACAATGCTGCAAAAAATCAGCAGGTCAGACAGCATCTGTGGACAGACAAACAGTCAACATTTTGGGTTTGCAACCTCTGGAGCTGCTGAGTTTCTCTGTTTTTATTTCTGATTCCCAGCATCTATAGTTCCTTTGATTTACTCACTCACGTACCCACTTACGCTTTCACTCTCATTTGTACAAACATTCATGCTTTACTCAGACACACATGATTACTCACATAAGCTCACTCAGTTGCATCCATGTACAGAAATTTATTCAATCACTCATTTACATACATGAACACAGAGATATGGTCAGATATTCAACACACACACACACATGCTCACATACACCCATGTTCACATGCGCACACATGATCACATACACACAACACACATGATCACATACACATGCTCACATGCACACAGAAAACATACATGCTCACATACACGCATATGCTCACACACAACATACACACATGCTCACATATACACACACATACTCACATGCACACACATGTTCACACACACACACACACATGTTCACACACACACACACACACACACACACACAGTCAAGTAGGAGCAAAGAATAACAATGGGATTGAGAACCCCACCTAGCTTTCTCTTTCCCTGTCAAGGATTTACACACATCGATTTCAGAGCCCCCTTCACTGCCCCAGATGAGATCAGTATGCTTGTACTTTTGATCTCCATGCTAAATCTTTCAGGATCATTGACAACATTCTCAATGTGTTAGACGTGTCTGGTCTGTGAGTGGAATTTAGTGTGGATAGCAGGGGTGTAGTTAATGTCTACTCAGGAGATAGTGATACTAGGAAGGAAAACATTGGGTGACCTGGAGATGAATGGGAATGCCATCGCCTCAATGCTGGCACCAGTGGGTGGAGTAATCCAATATATCTGTAAATCACCACAGGGGCTCTGGGTGCAGACAGTCAAATATCTAATGAACAAAAGTTCCAGCCCAGTTGAAACATAATTCTTTCTAAACATGTTTAAAATGATGGAAAGTTATGTCTGTTTTCTCATATTGAAGAATTTTACACCTGGAAGTTAACTATTTGGCCCATCATGGCTGATGTGGCTGTCAGAAGGAGCCCCTGGTCTCCGTGTAAACGGGGAAGGGTACAGATGTACATCATTAAATGTGGCCAAAAGAGAAGGAACAATCCAAGCACTGAGGTTCATTTCCGGAGAGAAATCCTGTCAAACTTACATCAGGTCTTCATCAGAACAAACTGTAAACAGCGCTGGCCTCCATGTGTACAGAGATTTGAGAGGCACAAAGCACAGGGAATTAATAGAATGGTATCAGAAAGGATATGAAATATTAAACAGACTGGGATCTTTTCTTCAGAATAAATTAATGACAGAGATGGATTAATGGAGGTCTTTAAGTTTATGAAAGGATTGCATTGGGTGGATATGGAGAAGATATTTCCCTTTGTGGGTATAACCAGAAGGGTCATATAAGTAAGTCAAGAATAAAGCCAAATGGGAATCCCAGAGAGCAGGGTGAGCATAAAGCTGCAGCCATTGAGAATGGTTGAGGTAAACAGCAAAAATGTATTGAGGGGGAATCAGGATAAACCCATTAGGGAGAAAGGAACAGAGGAACAATCTGAGGGGGGAGGGTGGTGAGGTAAAGTTGGCCAGAGGAGAGATCATATGGAGCACAAATACTGCCACAGACCGATGGAACATGGAGAGCAAAGGAGCAGAGGGATATGGGCGAGATGCAGGAAAGTGGGATTAGCGCAGATAGGCATCTGTCGGCACAGACGGGTCGGGCCAAAGGGCCTGTTTCCCTGCTGTACGATTCTGTGATTCTGTCCACGACTCTGTGATTGGCTGAATGGCCTGATTCTGTGCTGTAAATTCTCGATAAGGTTCCCAGCTCCACCTCCCCAGGTTGGAAGATGAGAGGATGGAGCTGAGACTTTAATCCTGTGACACGCTCAGTGTAAATAACTTGCCACGGATTCTGTAATAAATCTCAGCTGGGATGGTACTGAGGGTAAGGGAAGGCCTTGAAACAGGTCAAAATCCACAGGTGCTATGGCCATGGGGGGTGCGGGCATCGGGGTTGGAATATTCATGTAAAGTACATTCTTCTAACTGTCCTGGAGTAGGCTGCAAACTATTAAACCATTAACCCTTTGACTCTTGGCATTTGGGACCACATGTCCATGATGGTGAGGGAGGGGCTGACAGTGAGGAAAGCCAGGTGCTGAGTGGGGAAGGGGAGGCTTTGGAGAAATTAATCCCAACCTGCTTACACCAATGTCATGTCCAAGCCGATCCCGGTCCAGCTCAAGACGCCTGCAGCTGTTTAGTTCTGGTTCCATCAGCTGCCCCGGGCAAGAAATGGTTAAAAACCTAAGCCTGACTATCAGTGGAGAAAAATAAATTCACAGCGTCAATTTAAACTTTCTCCTCCTCTCTCACCAACATCTCCCTCCCATCCAAAAAGAAAATCAATGGAGAGGCTAGAAGTGTGAAAAGGGCCTTGTAGCCAGTCATAATGACAGCCTGTCTTAGCCACTAGGCCTGAAGAGCAGGTACCTTTGTTATGCCTGAAACAGCCCGAGACCCTGTGATCCCACCCCCCGCTGCTTAATGTTTTAATATTCAGGCAGCACCTTCCTTCACAGCGCAGCACATCGAGTAAATATGTCAGCGTTTATAGATATCACATTGGGCTGCACGGGTTTGTCAGTGCTGTATTCACTCACTAATGGACCCCTAAGGTGCGGGCCGCAGAGCGCTGAAAGGGTCCCTGGGCCTCTGTTTTGTCCTAGGTGAGACAAAAAAATCGGAGTGCACACAGCACACATGACAAGAGCTATTAAAAGCCAAATGGTGCCAGGTTTTTGTGTGCTAAAAGGGAGGAGGCCCAACTGCTCAGTTGAAGGCCGTGATTCCCCATCCTTCAAAAGGAACCATTATCAACGAAAAAATAAAAGACGAGAGCGTTTTCATTCACTTGGGCTCAAAAAATAAATAATTTATACTGTTTCTGAAACTTAAAAAGTATGTCAGTTTGTGAAGCAATTTTTACCGCCCAAAGTGAGGCCCTTGAATTCTAGTTGTTTCTGAGAGTTTGTGTGTGGGTTAATACACCAAAATTCATAAAATAAAACACATTTGTCTCTCCATTGTTTTGCTTAATCAGGGAAACAATAAAGCAACGAACTGCAGAATCCGTGTCAGTCCATGCATCTCCTTCTGACACTGTCTCATTCTCTTCATTTTTGTCTTCCTCACACTATCTTTGACTGTTTCTCTCTCTTTCTCCCCCCAGTACCTTCCTCTTTCTGTCCTCTAACTTTCCCTCTCTCTCTATCTCCTTTGTTTTGCCTCCTCTTTGTCTCTGTTTTTATCTGTTTTATCTGCCTCTCATTGTGTCTGTCAATGCCTCTCTCTCTTGTCATAATAACCTGCCTATTTCTCTTTCTGTCTCTCTCTCTCTCTCTCTCTCCCTCTTTATCTGCCTCTCCAGATTTCTGTGCCTGCTGTCCTCTCTTTGGTCTGTCACCATTACTCTCTTCCTCCTTCCTTCCCTCTCCTGTTAACCCCTCTCCCTTTATCTCTCTCTCTCTGCCTATCAGCACCCATCTCTTTACAGTCCACTCACACAGGCTCCTGAGCAGGTCCCTGGCTGCCTGTGTCCTACACCAGTGAATGCGGAATTATAGCCTATAATAGACTTCACAAATGTGGAGAGGTCCTGGCTGAGGCCCCATTAGCTCTGGGCCCACTGCAAGGTCAGACACGAGTAAAGAGAAAGGGCTTGAACATTTGAAAGGAAGGAGTTGCTGAGTTTGATGGCCATTGCATCTGTTACTGCACAGGCAGCGGTGTGGGTAACAGGATCAGGCTCACTCTGCCACTTCGTAGCCCTCTTTCATTTAGTTTTATGATTTTTATCCTCCAATTTTGTCCAGTCCCTCAGTAGGGTATCTGTCACCCTCCAGTTCCTTGGGCAAAGGGTTATTCTTCATCTGTGAACCCTGCCATTCAATGCAGACGGTCACTTTCAGATAGTCAGCCACGAGGGGCACCACAACTGGGCCTTGTCCATCCCAACCTTATGTTGGAGAGTTGAGCAGAATGACACAGAGCAGGGACCTGCCTGATGTTTCTCTGCACTCCACACAGAGCCATAACACCAGCTGGAAGCATCCCAACCAATGAACCCAACTCGCAGTCAGTCTGCCACTTTCTATTGGGGGACTGTCTTTGCACACTAAGGTATCTATCAGGCGAGCTTCTACTGAAAGCCCCTGGGGTGGAATGTCACCCTGTAAGAGGAACTATGGAGGGTCAGGGATAGAAGTCAGTGGTGGAAACATTTACAATTCCAGCGTAGAAATGGTCCCTTTGGGCGCACCTTGTCCATGCTGACTGTGATCCCACCTGCCTGCACTTCTCCCTTCCCTATCTAAGTACCCGTCCAAACACCTTTTAAACATTGTGACTGGATCCGCCTCCACCGCCTCCTCTGGCAGCTCCTCCCAGATATTCACCGCCCTCTCTGTGGAAAACTTAGTCCGCAGGTCATCTGCAATCTGTTCTGGGCAGCTCGTCCACCCTCTGCTTGGCGCTCAGTTCTACCGCACAGAGCAGACACAGGTCACGTAGCTGCTGGGATTCCTGCTCCACATCACCCCTACCGCATCCCACCCGACAACTATGGCCTGCTCATTTCTCGCTCAAGCACCTGCCTTTCCCCTCAAAGACTCAGTGGTACTTCCAGCAGTAACAAGCCCAGCCTCTCAGCCCTCTCTGGTTCAAGCCCTTTCCCCTGGATATTGAGTTTCTTCCTGACCTCGATTTCTCGGTCCACCCCGTCTCCCCGTGTTCACTGACCCATCTCTCCCATAACCTTAGCACCGTTTGCACCTTTGTCCAGACGGCGAAGTGCAACCGCCCATTCTGTGTACTCCCTGCTTCACTTTCACCACTGCCTCTGTCTTTCCGAATTATTGCGTTCACAGGGTCATCGGTTGGGTTGGATTGATGGTCAGGCAGAGGCAATGCCCCGGGCTAATTGGTTGCCTCCAGTTTTGGCCGAATTTCCACACCGAAGGCTGGAATCACTTCCCTCTGCTCCCAATATTCCAAAGAACAACGGTCGGGGGTGGGGGTGGGGGGTGGGTAGGGTCTCAGGCTTTGCCCCCCCCCCCCCGTCCACCCTCTTCAGACTGAGCCCCCGGCTGGGGAAACGTGTGCCGGCGGCTCGGGATGCACCGGGCCAAATGAAGGGCAGCGCTGATCGCAGCCACCCCGAGCAAACAAACCCCGGCACAGCGACGCTGTTACAAGGGGCTGATGCGCAATTTGATTTCATTAATGCATCCTCATGCCTTCTACCATCCGCGTCTCCCTCTCCAAAGTAAAACACCATCTCCTAGTCCTGAGGAGGCCCTGAGTGGATTTTAATGACAAGTTCCACCTAATCCCTTAACACCTTGTTTAATTAAACCACAGCAGACTGCTGATTCGCTCCGTACCTTGGTCCCATTTCCCAAGCACCGCCGCCCCCACACCTCCCTCCCCCTCCCGCCTCAATCTACCGAGAGATGTGTTTCTCCGTAATCCTAACTGCACAAAACTCCTTGTGCGAAGACGCTCCTCTAATGACTCTAGGGCTTGTTTGGATTTATTATTGGAGAATGTGCCCTGGCTGCTTGACTTCTGCTCACTAATTTACACATTAGTTCACGGTAGACTGCATCACAAAGCTGCAATTCTTCCACTCTCGCAGTCCGCACAAATGACCACATCACACCTGCAAACATTGTTTACCGGCTCCCGCCACTATCAAATTGAATTTGAAGGACGGTTACATTTTAAGCCCCTGAAAGGCCTTTGCTTATATATTTCGAGGTAATCCTTCAGATTCCAACCCCTCCGCCCCCTTTTCTTCCACGTAGTTTCCTCTGGCGAGGAGCGGGGCGACCTGATTATCAGCGGCCCCGAGATGTTTGCGGAAGACTGTCAGAGGCACGGGCTTGGGTTCAGCCACAGGAGGATAGGCCGGACATTTTAGTCTGGTAGCAGTGCCAGGTTACACCCGGCCAGAGCTGGGCCGGGGCACTGTGTGGGACACACCTCCTGCTGGAGTGTGTGTTGGTGTCCATGTGCGTGACAGGGTGTTGGGAGAGAGTGTGTTGGTGTTTATGTAGACGTTCAGTTATGTTTCTGTGTTAATATGTATGTATGTTGAGTATGTGTGTGAGCGCTGGTGTGTATTTGTTGCGCTGTGTGTATGTGTGCGTGTGTGCCTTTTGGGTGTGGGTGTGTGTGTGTGAGCGTGTGCATCTTGGGTGTGTGTATGCATGTGTGTGTGTCTATGTATGTGTGTGCCCTTGGGTGCGTGTGTGTTTGTTGGGGAGGGGCTGGGGTGCTGAAGACATTTTGAAGCTGGGATACAAGGGGGTTGCTGTGCCTGCGAGCTCCCTCTGCAGCCCCTCGGCCGGCGGTACCAGCGCTCGGGCACTGCGGGGACACTGCCTGCGGTTCAAGCGGCGGAGGGAACCGCGCCCACACTTCCACCCCGACTCGGATGGCAGACTCTGCACTGCAGAGATCTCTTTTTCTCAAAATAAGACCAGCACTCACCGCCCGTCCCCTGTCTGTACACTTGTGTGTTTCACTGGGTCATCTCAGTGGGAATTAAATCAACTATTTTGGTTTGGGACTGGAGTCACATATGGACCCTAATCAGGGGAGCAGGTTTACTTGCCAGAAGACATTAGTGGACCAGTTTTTTTTACAACAATCCCTGAGAGTTTTGGTCACTTCTGCAGAAGTGTCCCCAGCCGGCCAGTTAGTGGGACTGGAGTACGGAGCGGGTTCACTGCCCGACTTGGAATGGAATCCTCCAACTTGCCAACTTCAGACCCTTTACACTGAATTCACTATCTCTAACTAGCATGATACAGTCTGAACTCACCCAACTAATATTCTTACCTGGTCTGGCCTAGATATGATTCCAGTCCCGCCCCAACAAGGGCGGGCAACAAACACTTGCAGTCCCAAGATCCTGAGAGTGGATCGTGAAAAACTTCCATTTTCTGCAACGCCGGTTCCTGATACATTCAGAAATATTTCCCCTTGGTTAAGCAGCACGCAGATTGCGTTGTCTCACATCCTGCACGTTATATCAGAGTATATAAGTGAGGAGCCGAAATATTAATAAGCAGTAAAGTCAGGAGTGCATTAGATCGAGGTTTTTACATTGTGGGTGAGGCGAGGACGGAGGGTTAGACCGAGTGTAAAAGGTAAGGGCGAGGTGAAGCAGAATGTTGGTAAACTATTTATTACACTGTATTTATTACACTGCAATGAATGCAGTATAATGTTCTGACGAAGGTCCACAGACCGGAAACTTTGACGATTTCTCTTTCCACAAATGCTACCTGACTTGCTGGCTTTTTCTCGCATTTTCTGTTTTTGTTTCAGATTTCCAGCATCTGCAGTTTTTAAAATGTTGAATGACAGTGCAGCGTACGTTATATCAGGTTGCATCTGTGCTGGGTATGTTATGTCAGGGTATTGCAGAGCGGGATGTATTAAGTCAGAGGGAGTTACAATGAGGGGAAGGTTTGACGTGCAGTCAGTTGTTAATTAGATTATCTCTGTCAGTTGAGCAGTTGAGGAGCCCCCGAGTTAGGGAGGGGGAAATCAACCAAGGTTCCCGCTGTTGCTCATTAACCTGGTACTCCTCTGGGGGATTCCTTGTGTGTATCGGATGTGGACAGGATCGGACGCAGCTGTATGTTTCACTCACTCAAATACACCACCGACACTGAGCCGAGGCTCACGCGTTGAGCACTGGCAGATGGTCAAGGAACCAGGAGGCACCCAGTAACCAAGCAAGTTTCCGCACGTTTCACAGAGCAGGGGTTGGGGTGGAATTCGGTGGCCAGCGAGAAGCAACCATTTGGTGCGCTTGCTGTTCTACACACGGTGTCATCGGAGATCTCCGCGGTAACAGGTCTTTTGTCATTCATGGTATGCGAGGACCTCAGCCCATTTATTGCCCATGGCAACCAGCTGTAGGAGGCTGGTGGTGAGGCTTCTCCTCGAACCACTGAATTCAGTTGGGGGAATGTTGGATATCCGCTAGGTCTGAACCACAACTGACACAGTTGTTGTTGCAACTCATGTGAAGCAGCACCTCACAAAGACTGGGCTCCCATAGCTGACGTGCTGAACCCTGCAGCGACTCACCAAGACCTGATGGCGAGGCTCAGCAATGTTGGCAGGTCAGGACTGGTCTTCTCGGGAGCTCGACAGCTGCCTCCCTGCAACCAGTCCGTGCCTGGATTAAATATCCTTCACCCTTCGAGAAAGCACGGATCTGACATTAACCCTCCCAGGGGCTTACCAATTGATCAAACTTGTAGAATTATAACAAGTAAATACTTCTCAATCCCTACGGGAGACGTGCCCTTCATACTGAGCAACCGTGGACATCTCCAACATGAACTCTTAGATGATCTCAGATGAAACTAAAATGCTTTTGAGATTCGCAGGATAAAGATGCTTCCTGCTTGCAATCAATAACCTGGGATTCCCGCTGGGATGGGGCCTGTGTGCATACAAGGAGAGGGCAAAATCAGGGTCAGCTGTGGTGCCTTCAGCAGTCGGATAGCGTGTCTAACCTCACTGCCTCCGATCACACGTGGAGTCTGGGTGAGATACCACAGAGTGGTTGGCTCTGTGGAACCAATGCGAGTTGTTGACTTCACAATGGATCTTCCGCTCTTTATATTCCATACCGAAACTTTGGCGTTGAATCCTTTTGCAGTGAACCATTCCGCTCTTGGTCCTTCGCAATGGATTCTTCACACTGAATCCTTCCCAGAACTGAACATGCTGGTCCCTGCACACTCCAGCCTTACACACTGGGTCATTTAGCCTGGATCTTTGGACGGAGCCTGAGACCTGAGTTGAAACCTGAATTCAGGGCATTGAGTTTTGTTTTGCTCACTTACAGTTGTCCATGAGATCAGAAGCTCTGAGACGTCGATTAGGGGTGTTTTGTTTTGTTAGAAATGTCGCTATGGTGATAATAAGCTGCATGTCAGTGGCTTGTGCTGTGGGAGTGGGATGGGTAGGGAATGAAATTAATCTTCCAACAAGCCCCGGCAAACCAACGCAGGTTCGGGACCTCTCTGGGTTTTCATGGCGGTGAGCTCCTGGTTCACTCTCAATGAGAGAACGCGATTGAACCGAGTCTTGAGAGCGGGTTCTGCTGGAAGCCCACCGAGGTCGGGGCTGCTCCTGCCCAAGGTCTATACTATTTTGGACATTGCGGTGCCCTTGTCCGGTGAAAGAGCTTCATGTTATTCTTTCCTCTCCACACACTGGTGATTCCTCTGAATGTTGCCCCTCAATAGGTAACCGTCTGGACGATGGGACCTCGGACGTGGAATCCGAGCCGGACCTCCCCCTGAAACGGAAGCAGCGCCGCAGCCGCACCACCTTCACCGCCGAGCAGCTGGAGGAGTTGGAAAAAGCCTTCGAGAGGACCCACTACCCAGACATCTACACCCGGGAGGAGCTGGCCCAGAGGACTAAGCTCACGGAGGCACGGGTCCAGGTGAGTAACATTGGCTTCCCTCAAGTTACAGAGTCCATGGCGCGAAAAGAGGCCATTTGCCCCATCGGGTAAATGCGTCCCACCACCACGCCCTGCATTACATCCTCCTACTCCTCTCAACTCAGTTGGAGGACCTGAGGCACCCCAAAGCCTCCAGTACATGGGCAACGTACGAGGCAGCCAGGAGGGCGAGGGCTTGAGGTCCGCTGATCTCCAACAGAAACAAGGAGCAGCGTCTGATTGGACTGGTCACTTCCAGTATTGGCGTGACCCTTTCCTCCTCCGGCCATGGTCTTCCATAGTTGTCTTCACCGCCCTCTCCCTCCGATCCCCGCCGCCCACGGGGCTCAGGTTGCACTTCCTGAGCTCTGGGGAACCCGACCATCCCCTCACCTTGTGTCCTCCTCCAACTGCACCTTCCGACTTGGCCCTCCCCTCAACCAGAAACTGTTAACAGTGAAAGGGCATGTGCCAGTCCCACTAGCAAGCCCACGTTCATGTTACAGAAGTCAACATCTGCATTGACCATGACGGAACTGAAACAGTTCGGCCCATCAAGTCCAGCCCAGGTAATCTCACCCTCCAGCCCTCTTCCAACAGCCTGTAATTCCCTTCTATTGAAAAACACAATGAAGTCAGCATTCAGTCGCCTCCCCTTGCAACAGTGAATTCCAGGTACCAACCACTCACTCTGGAACATTTCCTGATCTTGTCATGTCCCCTGGCTTTTGACTCTCCCACCAATAGGTACAATTTCTCTCTGTTCTGCCTCGACCCTTCATAGTTTTGAAAACCTCCATCAAATTCCCCCTCACTTTCCTCTATTCTGAGGAGAACAACCCAACTTTCTAGACTACCTACATAACTAAAGTTCTTCAACTTTGAAACCCTGCTAGGAAATGTCTCTCTCTCTGAGGTCTCACATCTTTCCTGAAATGTCCAGAAGTAGGCAATGCTTTAGTCAAGGCCAAACCAGTGTTATACAGGTGGATCACTTCCCTGTTCCATCCCCCTGTATTAAGCTCAATGTCTCATTTACCTTTTTAACCATTTTCACAATCTGCCTTGCCACTTTCAACAATTTTTCTGACCAGTTTATTCCAGTACCTCTCTCAGAACCGTGCCCTCCAGTTTACCCTGCCTCTTACTGTTCCTACCAAAACGAAACACTTCCTATTTCTCGGCACTAAATTTCCTCTGTCATGTGTCTGCCCATTTCACCATCCTGTCTTTCTCATCTTGTAGTCCATTTCAATACATTTTTAGTTCATTACATACAGTTCAGTATGTTTCCAAACTTTGTGCCATTTGCCATTTCCTGGTATGGAACAAATACGGGGTATTCCCAACATGGACTAACAGTGAGGTATAGGTTCACATGAACTTTTGTAATGTGTAAGAAATGAGCTTCATTTGCTTAACCCTGACTTCCTTGAATTTCTGGAGCACTTGAATGCTTTAAACCCTCCCGTTTCTCCAAACCCCTTTCCTCTTCCAAGCACCAGGAAGACATAATGAGAATAAGCATCAAAGGGTTGGTTCCCTCGGAATCCCTGATAAGATAATAATATGAGAAAAAGTTTAGACCAGTGTGCTTGTACATAGATTGGAAATAAATGAGGAGCAGTTGGCTGCATTGGAAATTTGTGTGGTTGGAGAGAATGAGAAAGTTTGACCCATTGCGATCATGCAGAGTGGGAATAATGAGGTGTTTTTTCCATTAGGATTGGCTGTAATTAAGGCCATCTATTTACAACTCCGTAACATCATCCAGCTCTGCCCCTGCCTCAGCTCACCAGCTGAAACTTTCTTCTTGTCTCTGCTAACTCTAGACTGGCCATTCTAATTAATTTCAATCTGTTCTGCCCTCTGTGGACCCAAAGTCCTTAAAACACTGCTGCCAGTGTTCTTCACATTTACCCATCACCTCTCAGTTACTAATGCATTGTTTTTAAAGGTCTCATTCTTGTTTTCAAATCCCTCAAGGATCTTGCTGCCCCTATTGCTCAGCCCCCATTCCCTATTCCCCCAGATCAATTTTCACTTCTCCATTTTTAGCCTCCCGATCATCTTCAAGTGTAATTGCTCAACTACTAACTGTGCATTCACCTACCAAAGCCCTAAGCTCTGGTGCTTCCACCTCAAGAATCTTTGCCTTTCTACCTCTACTATAAGACGCTCCTTAAAACCCAGCTCTTTGACTCAGTTTTTGGTCATCTGCCCTATTATCACTTAACTTTGTTTGTCAGCACACCTGCGAAGCACTTTAGATTATTTTTGCCATGTTAAATGTACCATATGAATGAAAGTTGCTGCACTTCTTCACAGTGGGAGTGCATTCAAGGGAGCCGAAATCTTTTAGATGGTAGTGACTTTGGATTCTGTGCAATGGAAATGTGAGAAAGGGTTAAAACATTATGGGATTGTGCATAATGGGAGCAAATGTGTTTCAATCCTTTGGGATTCTGTATAATGGAAGCAAATGGGAATGAGCATAAATCCATTGGGATACCATGTAATCACCATGAATGGTGAAGACTTTTGGATTCTTTAGGATTCTATATAATGGAATGAACACGAAGGGTTTTAAAACAATTGAGATTCTGTATAAGGAGAGTGAATTGTAAAGTATTCATTGGGAATTATACAATGGGAGTGAATGGGAAGGATTTATATTTATTCTGATCCTGTACAAAGGAAGGGAATGGAAAGGGACTTAGTCCATTGGGATTCTAATCTTTGGGCAGCTATATGTTGATGCCCACACTCAGTGAATCAGCACCATCAAAGTGTGGGAGCAGAGGTTGTACAAGATGTTTGTTTAGTTTAGTTGTTACACCAGGGCTCCAGGGAATGGTTTCAGAAAGAAACCTCAGCAACAGTCTGCTTTTGTTCTGACAACTCTCAACCAGATTGGTCTGGAGGCCACAGCCTGTAGTTTACCCAGAGTGAAGATAGCATTGCACTCCTCATTTCACTGGACCTTTGCACTGCTAAACATTTGCCAAAACTCACCCCTCCCCCATTTGTCCTGAAGGCATTGCAGTGTCTTCACCTTTAGTAGGCAATGGACTCATAGTGAATGGAACTTAAATACAAAGGGACATTGGGAGTGGTTTAAAACAAACTATGGGTCTATTATAAAGGTTTCAAATCCATTGGGATTCTGTAGAATGTGATTGAACAGTGCCACTGACCCTGAGCATTTTGACTGTTGAAGAAATGGTTGTCCAGTTGCTAAACATCCTCCAGTCCAGGGTGAGCCAAACAGAGAATGATTGTCATGGAGAAGGCCACAGATGGGCCTGTCCTGTCCTATCTTGAAGCCCACAGACAGGAGGATCACCAGGTAGAAATCAGAAGAAGGAAGCCTGGCTGATTTCTCTGTCTCCCTTTCCTATATGTGGCTACCCCACTGTAGTCTGGGGGGCTGTCTATCTGGAATAAACCATGGACTGTTTTGGTCCATGGGGCTCAGACCCTTGATGGATGAACCTGTGTGAAGCTGTGGGTGGCTTTCTTGGTGAGATTTCACTGCATCTCACTGGCGTAGCATTCCACACCTCCACAAGCATAAATCTTCAGCTCAACTTTAATTCTCATGGTCAAGTAGAGAACATCTAAGAGAATAAACTCCAAGGTTGTGTGAGGAATGCACTAGAAGACAGCATGAAATAGACATCATTGCATTGATTCCTCAGCTGGCTCTCCATTCCATATGCCCTTGGAGTGGGATTTCCCAGTCAGGGAACTCATCCCAGTACCTTTCACAAGCTACTGCCCGGGACATGTTACATATGGATGCATTATAGGACTTCAGTTCTCTGGAGGAAAACTGGAGAAAAGAAGGTTGTTCTCCTTTGAGCAGAGAATTTAAGAGGAGCTTTGATAAAGATGTTCATAACCCTGAACGTTTTTGGCAGAATAAGATGCAATCTTTTTTCCAGTGACAGAAGAGTTGGTAATCAGAGAACACAGATGAAAAGAGAATGAATCAGCAACACAACAAGTTGTGATAATCTGGAAAGTATTGCGTGAAAGAGGGTTAGAGGGTGGTGTGGCAGTGGATTCAATAGAAACTTTCATAAATCTATTGGATAAATATTTGAATGGAAGACAAAAACACAGGGCTACAGAGAAAGCATCAGGGATTGAGACTAATTGGATGTCTATACCCGGAGGCCAGCTGTCACACAATGGGCTGAATGGTTTCCTTCTGTGCTGCTTCATTCCATGCTACCGGGGCGGGATACAGAATGATGCCTTTCGTTGATGGAGTCTCTTCACAATTCTGTCATACTTGTAAATGAATTATTGGGGCAACATCCTGTTTTTCATAGAAGCAGAAGATCAGCTTTGTTTTTTTTGTTCTGTGGGTTCAGAGTGCTACTGCACTCCGTGTTTTAATGTTGGGGTGTTCTGACTGAATGGGATCAATGAAGAAGAGAGAACCTCACTGGCACATTGAGCATGTGTTTGGTGGAAACCTGTTACTTAAAGGCAAGGATTCGATGTTGTTAACAGCAAAGTACAAGCACAAACTGGAAGAGGGAGCTGAAGGTTTTTACAGTCATGACAGTGCCTGGCCCAGGTGGGATTAGTGAGCCACCATTCTTGACTTCAGCACCTCTCCTGATGAAGGTATCACATTGAAGCTTTACGAAACCACATCAACACCAAAAACCAAAGATGCAAGGTTCAATGCAAGCTGGAAGTTCTGAGCACAACAAGTCTGTGAATGCTGCTGAGGATTAGGAAGGTTCGAGCAGCAGATCTGAAGCTGTGTAAGATCCCACAACCTGCAATGTGATAAATGGCCAGACAATGGTTTCAGTTGAAGCTTGGATGTGGTTGGGTCACTGGAAAAAACACATGCTTTCTTCAAAGTGGTATTGTGGGATGTTTTACATCCAGCTGGGAGAGCTGTCAGGGCCTCCATTTGTCATCTCAAGTGAAAGGTAGCACCTCCCACAGTGTAGTGCTCCCTGGGTACTGGGTCAGGCCACATGTTGGGCTCAGGTCCTTGGGGTGGGACTTGATTAAAAACCTGCCTCAGAGGAAGAAGAGTTATGTACTAAGCCGCTGCTGACACACGTTCCTCAACCCCTGTGTCCAAAGCAACCAAGCTCAGTGCTAAAAGATGCCAAGTGAATCACACTAAACGCCCTCCTTCCACATGCCCTTTAACCCAGCACCATTCCCTGTAATACCCCTCAGAGTTGCCCCATCATGAATTATTCACAATCTCTGAGGTTTCCACACCTCTGAAGAAAGTCATCAGTCACAGGTATGACCCGATGAGTTTCCATGAACAGGGAGGGGCTTCTACCACATGTCTTAATTCCTCAAGTTCCCATTAAACCTCTCAGCTCGTACCTCCTAGGTTGTGGGGGCAGGGAGCAGGCAGGATTTGGCACCATGCAGGCATTTCAGTGATTAATGTTTGCAGTTTTTCGGAAGGCCCCAGAGAGGCTGAGAGATCGACAATGAAATGTAGAAAATGTTTGAGGGATCGGTGGGCTTGAAAGTGGTGGGAAGAGGCAGATTCTGGCAGTGAGAAATCCTTCTGGAATGTGTGCTGACAACAGCTGTCACCTTTATTTCTTTTTGCTACCAGTGAGCTTTCGTTTTTCCACCCCTCTCTCATTTGGAAACAAAATAAGTGTCAAATGGTCCTTCAGCTACTTTGAAGTCAATTAGAATAATAGATCCTTATATCTTAGGAGTCCATTCAGCCCACCATGCTCATGCTGGCTCTTTGAAACAGTTGTCCAATTGGTCTTCCTCTCTAGACAGGGGTTGCTGAGGTCATGCAGTTTGTTTTATTGCCATGTGACTGCTCTGTTGATGTCCTTGCTGCTGATGCAGATCAGCCTGATGGATGGTATTGGCTTGGATTGGCTTTGTCTTGCTTTGAGTGGGTAGGACGTACCTGGGCAAAGTTCCACATTGCCGGGTAAATGCCAGTGCTGTAGCCGTCTGGCAAGATGTTTATTAGTCCGGAGCGTGGACCTTTGGCAATGCAGTGGGATTTCCTTACAGCCCTCTCCACGTTTGATGAATCCAAGGTGCTCAGCTGCTCCTTGCCATCGCATGGATTGAATTGAATTGGCTGAAGCCTGGCTCCTGTGATGCTGGGTGCTAATGGCTGCAGATGTTGCAAACTCTTCAACCTTACCACTTGTACGTTGTCCGGGTCCCACGGCATTGAGGATGGAGATGTTTATGGAAGCTCCTTTCCCTGGTGTTCTTTTAACTTTTAAATGAGATAAGATCTCTTTATTAGTCACATGTACATTGAAACACACAGTGAAATGCATCTTTTGCATAGAGTGCTCTGGGGTCAGCCCGCAAGTGTCACCACGTTTCCAGTGCCAACATAGCATGCCCACAACTTCCTAACCTGTACATCTTTGGAATGTGGGAGGAAACCGGAGCACCAGAAGGAAACCCTCGCAGACACGGGGAGAATGTACAAACTCCTTACAGATAGCGGCCGGAATTGAACCCAGGTCGCTGGTGCTTTAATAGCATTACGCTAACCACCACACTACTGTGCCTGCCCATGTGCAAGCAGATTTAATGGATGTCAGGTCTTTGATCACCTCTGTTTATAGAATGCTGATTCCCCTTTTTACTGTATACGTAGTCCTAAATTGAGGATTCACCAAGTTGGGTCTTCATTTTGTGGAACTTAGGTTCCTCCAGACAGCTTTTCAGAGAGCAGCGATTGTGGTGTGCACCCTCTGTGTGAAACAGGCCAAGTGCTATTGATGTCACTTGATTCAGAAATGCATCACCACTTGGGCATAATTTAGTTCTGAGGCCGCTGGCAGCCTCATCCATCACCAAATTTGGCAGCACTAAAATGAGGAATGAGGCAGGAACTGGCATCACTCCAGGTTAACCATTCCATCACCCCTTTCTGTTAACCAGGGAGAGCTGAATCCCTCACAAGTTTGGTCACAGTTTCATCCTCATTTGTTTGGACTCTCCTCTGTGTTAGCAGGTCCAGGCTTCCAGAGGCCCTAGTACCTCATCCTGACTGCCACACCCAGTGTGGCATTTCTTTCAGCCCTATCCATTCAAAAATGAAGGATTTCTCAACCTTGTTTCAGACAAGACCAGGGCATTTCCCCCAGTCCTTTTGCCAATGTATGTTCTTCAGCCAGCAACCGGTTCTTTGGCCATTGTCACATTGCTGATACCAGAGGCCTACATCCTGAAAGCACCTCACTGGTTATAAAGTGCTTGGAGATGATGAGGTCACAGAAGGTGCTGTAGAAATTGTAAGGCTTCTGTTTTGTTGTTTTGTTTGATTTATTTCCTTTTAAATATTAATGTTTCTGCCTTTCTCTGAGTAAATGTGACCCCACAGCCCAGTCTAACCTCCCAGCCTCTATCAGCTGGATGAGTTTGGCCCTTGACATGTTGCAAATTTATCAGAAGCACTGGAATTGTCATCACCGAATCTTTGTTCAGATGAACAGTCACGATACTCACTAATTTCATTTATGAGTAAATGGACTTATTTAAACAGCAGAATCCATGTGACACAAACATTTCCCCAAGTCATGGGACAGCCACACAGTAGTAGAGTCTGTGAGAGCATCTCTCCCTCTCTCTCCCCCCCTCTCTCCCCCCTCTCTCTCCCCCCCTCTCTCCCCCCCTTGCTCCCCCTCTCTCCCCCTCTCTCCCCCTCTCCCCCCTCTCTCCCCCCTCTCCCCCCCTCTCTCCCCCCTCTCCCCCCTCTCTCCCCCCTCTCTCCCCCCTCTCTCCCCCCCTCTCCCCCCCTCTCCCCCCCTCTCCCCCCTCACCCCCCCTCACCCCCACTCTCCCCCCCCCTCCCCTCCCTCCCCCCTCTCCCCCCTCTCCCCCCCTCTCCCCCCCCCCTCCCCCCCCCTCTCTCCCCCCCTCTCTCCCCCCTCTCTCCCCCCCTCTCTCCCCCCCCACTCCCCCCCTCTCTCCCCCCCTCTCTCCCCCCCTCCCCCCCCCCCCTCTCACTCCCCCTCTCTCCCCCCTCTCTCCCCTCTCCCTCTCTCCCCCCTCTCTCCCCCCTCTCTCCCCCCCTTTCTCTCCCCTTCTCCCTCTCTCCCTCTTTTTATATATCTTTTTATCCCGTTGCGTGTGAGGAACACTGATATCACTAACACTGTGACCCCAGCACTCACTGCAGAATGGGAGAGAAACCAGAGCAAGATCAACCTTGATAGAGTTTGGCAGGGCAACAAGTGGGAACAAGCAATTTTAGAGAGTCCTAGGGTGGCAGTCAGCTTGCCTGTTGCTGTAGCCCCGACCACAATGCCGAGATGTGTGACGGCGTACATTGGGAAATAATGAATCAGCAGAACAACTTACACCTCCGTCCACTTCTACTTCCTTTGGCTTCAACTCAGAGCTGGGAAATGGGTGCCCTGTCACCCGCCTTATGCCATCGTGCAAGGTGAGGACCCACCCAGCTGAGTCTCTGACACTCCCCAGTGAAGAGGCTGAGCCTGTCCCACCGGTGTTACACAAATGGTGAGTGGTCCATTGGGTGGGGAGCAGGCACTCAGTGTATACTGGAAATGAGCTGCCCATCATGTTTTCTTTCAGACCCCACTGGAAGAAGCCACCCAAAAGCTTTGGGCTCTCTTTACTGACTCCATTTTAAAACCAGGGCATGTTACAGTGCCGGCATCCCCTCTGGCAACTTTCTCCCTTCTCTCCTCTCCCCACCTTCCCTTCTACCTCAGTTTCCCTTTTCCTCCTTTTCTAACTCTCATCCTTGGTCCACCTCCTCTCTCCTCTCTTCCCCACCCACTCCCCTCTCTGTCTGCCCAATCACCCACCACCCAACCTCATACAACTTCCTCAACCACCTCCTCTATTCCGCCTTTTTCATCTCCCCTTCCCATTCCCCTTCCCATCCCAAATCCCCACCAATCATCTTCCCTCTCTCTCACCAGCTCTTTCCCTCCCCCGCTTCACCCCTCCCACCAACCTGAAGCCGCTTTCCTGGCAGCTCACTGTGCCTTCTCCCCCTCCCTCCCTCCCTCCCTCCACACGCTGCTCCCAGCTCTCCCATCCCTCTCGGTGCCCAGTTCTCAGGTGGGCCTGCCGAATGGGGTATCGGAATGTATTCATTATTCAGGCTGCCCTGCACCGACTCATTCAGCAATGCCACTGCTTCACGTGACAAAGGTCTGCTGCACAGTGGTGGGAGGTGCTGGGGAAGTGGCAGCGGATGACTGACTGCCTCTCAGTGACCACTTTGGTGACGCCACCTTCTGGAATATTCTGTGAGAAGTGGTGTTGGGGGAGGCAGGGAAGGGGCAAGGGCCACTGAGCCTGCTCCCTCACCGTGTGAGCTTCTGTGTTCATTGCTGCGCTCCGTTACGCCTCAGCACCTGGAGGATAATCCATCTTCATAAAATGACCAGGCTCCAATGGAAGGAGCAGAGCTGGGCCTCTCCTCTGTGTGAGAGATCACTTACTGGCTTGTCTGACAAATTGTAGGTGCTGATCCTTATCTCTAGCTCCTGGTGTAATCAATCCCAGACTCTGCAGACTAACACAACCCTACCTGCCCCACACTCAGCCATACGTTTTCCTGCTTTCATCTCTCACTTGTTCTTTACCCCATCTTTATTCCTCCTCTAAATTTTCCTTCTTCTCCCAGCGTCTATCTCTCCCCTTTTCCTCAGGTTGCCAACTCTGGTGAGATATGTTCCAGGAGGATTCTCCTTGCTCTGACCCGCTCACACCATTGATCCCTCGATACGCCCATCCACTCGGACACCCTGGAGGGTGGGCGGCCAAACCCTGCACTCAGACCACTCTTCCTCCGATCCCCTCCTCCAGGTGCTTCGCTGATCCCACTCCAAAATTCACAAAGCCCCTGTTCTCAATCCTACAACCCCACCCATGTCCCCTGCTGAGGGATTCCACGTCACTGGAAGCCTTTGTTTACTTCTGCACAGTTCAGACAATGTTGGCCAGCAGGAGTACAGGCTGCTCCCGCTCTTGGGCCCTTGAGCTGCTGGGAGCTGAACATTGCCATCCTCCTCTGTGGTCGAGAATCCGAGGTCAGGCCTGGCCTGGAGTCAGGGCTGTCTCGCTGTTTGTCAGTGGGATTCTCCACCACACCGGGAACCCAGCTAATGGTTTTTCCACTGAACAGCTGAGATCCAGCTCAAGGTCAGAGTGCGTCTGAACCGTGGACGTGAGTCAGACTTTGGAGAATGAGGCAGGTGACAGGAGTGTATGAGAGCCCAGATTTCTCCTACAGTCTGTCTCAGGGATTCCACTTTGATATCAGTGAACCTTTCTGTCCTGTGAGATATGAGGTCATTGCTCCTTACAGAGTCCTCAGAAACTCCTGCACAATCCTCACTGGGAGACCCAAGTCAAGTCAAGTTTATTGTCATATGCACAGTACATGTGCGCACAGGTGCAACGATAAACTTACCTGCAGCAGCATCACGGGCACAGAGCATCATATAAGCAGCATTTATGAGAATAAACATAAATTAAACACAGTTTTTACAAGAAAGAACACAATTAGAACAAAAAAAAACAAAGTCCATTTTAGTCCATGGCGACCCTTGGACAATAGACACAGAGAGGCATCATTTGAGAAGGGTTTGGAGAAGGGAAACTTAACGCACTCTGGGAAGCTGAAAGAAACCAAAGGAAACAAAGGCTTGCATTTCAATAGCATCTTCCCTGGTCTCGGGTATAATCACTCTTAGATGAAACATTATAGTCAATTTGTGCACAGCAAGCTCCCATAAGCAGAACTGAGATATTGATTTGATAACCTATATTTTGATGTTGATTGAAAGTTGAATATTGACCAGGAACATAATTAACTGCCTTGATTTTATCCTGAGTAGTTTTACCTGCGGTTTTACACCCACTTGAGTGGAGACCAGTTCTTGACTCATCCGTAAGGTGGCAGTTCCAACAGTGCAGCCATCGGTTAGCACTGGACTGGAGCATGTCCCTGGACTCCAGTCCACAAGTGTCTGCAGAGAGAACCTCCTGACTCAGGTGAGAGTGCTCTCAATTGACCCATGGCTGAGGCAGTGGAAGGGTCTTCACCTGTCTCTCTGGCTGTAATGTCCATTAGACAATGAGGAGCCTAAAAGTACACCCGATCCTCTAACTATAGATTTATGAGTTCTTCCTGGCCTGGGGCTGGCAGAGTGGTACTTCAGCTCGTCCCTCACCACTCTGTCCTCCCGCGACACTGAGCTGGGTTCCAACACTGGATATCTCCAGAGTCACACGATCTATGCTAATCAGTGCTGAGGCTGATGGAGGAGTCATCACGTTGAAACCCAAGCCCCACAATGATCAGGGTCTTTGGGACAGGACGGGTGATGGGAAGCTCATATAGGAAAGGGGAGGGGGAGGAACTACAAGACAGATGTCTGGACAGCAACAGAGACAAGTGATTCCTCATCCTCAATTCCTGAATTCAGTCCATGTTCAACTATTCTCCAAATGTGACCTCAAGACTCGTACCAACCACAACGTGACTCTTCTTGAAAGACTAAAGATGGTTACTGTCCAATTGCTTGTCACTGATCTCACATGTGCGCGCGCGCGCGCGCACACACACACACACACACACACACACACACACACACACACACACACACACACACACACACACACACACACACACACACACACACACACACGACCGAGACACAGGGTTTGCTTTAATGACTGTTTCTGATCCATTCCTCTGCTGACTGTGAAATTTAATAATCTGACCTAGAATGTGGTTATAGTGATAAGCCTTGTGGTGTAGGCCCGGTTGTCTCTAGTGTTACCTCAGGGTGACGCACTGTCTGCTTTCACCCGGGATTTCTTTCTGAGCCTGAGTTCCCTGCTAAGCACTTTCCCTTCTGAGGGATGGAGTTAAAGAGAACATAAAAGGGAGGATGGCTTTTGTGGACAGGAAGGGTCAGGGTTCAGCTGTCTAGCTGCGAGTTCCAGTGAAATCTATCTCATGGGGGCAGATGGGAGTGTCTGATGTTGACCTGCAGTAAATAACCCACTTCAGACTCCTGTTTGTTTTCTCACAGTCAGATTCCATACACTGACTCTGCTCTTCCCTCTGCGTGGTTCATCTTCACCCCCACGTTCTCCCCCCACACTGGCTTCCCTCACAAGACAAATTGAAGAAGGAATTCTGGTGAAACCTGATGTAGGACTGAAGTCCCACCCAACCCCCACAAACATCTGAACTCGTAGTTACAAAACTGAAAGACTAAACCACTGATCAACACCTATGATTCAGAGGCCAACCAATGCGATGGTGCCTGAGGAACTGCTACATGAGGCCTAAGTTGTATCCTAGCAACAGTGTCTATCCTAGTTTTGACTCAGCAATATGCCATAAAAATATGCACAGAACTGACTCGAGGCTCGCAGACTAGAGCGGTTCATCACAGTTATAGCACGCTTCTAACTAAGTTTCTGAGGGCACATATGTCGAGCCATAGCAACAGACTGTGCTTAGGATCAAAGCCTCTTTGAGGCCCAGTGGTGTCGTCCAACAAATCAGTGCAGCTGAGATAAGTCCTTTAATGCCTGTGGTGGTGACGGAATGCATCAAACTCAGTCTTTGGAAGGTCTAGTCATGCGCTTTGCCATCGGCAGAAGTGTGACTCTGACCCATGGCAAATAATTGCCAGTGCCAGTGCCAGTGCCAGTGCCTGTTTATGCACTTCATTTGTCTTTGTTTGGAGCAACAGGTTAAAGATATGGGCAGTAGTTTAAGAAAGAGGTTCTGAAGTTCACCTTGGTTACATTTGGGAAATGGAAGAGAGTTTACGACTTTTCTCAGCAGATTACACAGGCTCTCTTTGGGAGTGGAATCATGTGAAAGGAAATGAACTGAGCGAGGTGCAATCCATGGTAGGATAGAGCATACAGGTAAGGTGGAGCATACAGGGGCTGTGGAGGAGATTGTGGGTGAGTTCATGGTGGTGGGAAGTATACAGGAGCTGTGAAAGAGATTGTGAGTGGGTAGAGTCCACAGTAGGGTGGAAACTGAGGATAGGTCATTTCTGTGATTTAGTGGGTATGAAGGAGATTGGAACTGGGAAAATTCTACGGTAGGAGATGATAAGGGACCATACTTGACAGTGCCACCTTGGGTGGACAGAGGTTGGCCATCTGTCCCAGTAAAACCTCCTTTACCATGGCCTGTTTTCTCTGTATTCTGGAGTGAGTGGAGATGTTTCTTAGCTGACCTGGAATAGGCTGGTGTTGGAGACAAATCGACCAGGTGTCCTGGTTAGCAGTTTGGACTAGCTGTGCTAACTTCACACTGGATATTTTGGAAACCAATCCTGTTAAAAATGCGGCCTGTGCTCTGAACTTTCTAAGGATGTCATAAATTAATTTGAAAAGGCGTCAGTCTTTGCTGTGAAGCCAGGCGTCGATTCCGACTGTAATCCCAACCAGGCTTCCAATGAGTTGCGATTCGGCCTGTTTTTGTAAAACAAAAGATCTCTGTGTAGCTGGAGGCTAAAGGCAAACAACTCCCACTCCCACTCACAACTGTTCCTGTCAATTTTCATTTGGAGGCAGTCTTGCCCATTTCCCACTCAGTTCCCATAGCAGCCAAATGTTGTGATTCATACCTCGGTAAGTAGCTAACCCACACGGGGCAATTCCACATTGAAGCCTGACTGTCAATATTTTCACACACTCAGTTAGACTGCACACAGATCTGTTTGTGCTGGACCTGACATTACTTTGCCTTTGACCCTCAAAGGTCAGTGCTTTCCTCTGTACGTATTTGTCCTGCAGAAAGAAGTTACGTTGCAAAGCAGCATTATTGTCCATCTCCACCTACACCAAGGAAAGTTTGGTGTGGAATAGGGTTCATGTGTGGAGACAAACCATTTAGGGGCAGCAGATTCCCCTTCCCAAAGGACATTGGTGAACCAGCCAGATATTTCACCAATGGGATACGGACATCACTGACACTCTTGTCCAGGTTGAACTGGGTCAGTTGAGGGTCTGGAGTGACATACAGTCCAGAGTGGGTAAGGATGACAGATTGGTGAACCAGAGGGGTTTTTGTGGGAATCTGGTAGCTTCATTATTACCATGATTAAGAAATGTAATTCTGGATTTATTTAATGATATGAATTTAAATTCCCGGCTGCCATGAAGGGATTCACACTCATGCCCCCGGGTTCAATGGCCCAGAGTCCTGGCTGCTGTCCAGTCATTTAACCACTAGGCTACCGTGCCCTTAATGACAATCCAACAACTTTCAAGGTTATCGAGTTAGGCACCAGACCATGAAGTATTAGATTTACTGAATTCAGCTTCTCAACATAACCTGGTGGAATGTGAACCTGCAACCTGTGGATTACTTCACTTCCTTCCATGGTGCAAAGGAGGAAAGGATTCACTTGTGTGGGCATGTGTGCACATGTCTGTACTCAGAATCACTCACTGGCAAGTGTGCCTGGGTCTGTGTCCCATGTATGTACTTGGCTGTGTACTTACCAGTCCCCTGAATGAAGCCTCCTCCCAGCAACCTGTTCTTTTAATGTCTGGGGTAACAGCTGAAACTACAGCAATGGGCTGCAGTGTATCTGGTCAAGGGGAGGGGAAGAATCATCCAGGATTCCTAGTCCTGATTAACGTCCCCAAGATTCCTAATTTAAATCTCGCTTCTGCACTGGTCAGAAATGGCTGGGATCCATTTTGGCTGTGATGCATAAGATGAGAAATAGAAATCTTGTGGTTCCTGAAGCCTGTTCCACCATTCAGTTATGTCTGGGCTGATCCTTTACCTCCACTTTCCCACCCTTGGAACTTCCTGATTCCCTTAAAATTCCTCAAATCCACCTCGGCTTTAAATATCCTTAAGATCCGAGCATCCACAGATCTCTGCCTCAAAGAGTCACAAAAATCCATAAACAAACAATAACTAACATTTAAAGGATTAATGCATAGTTTGCAAGTGATATATTTTCCTTTTAAAGCAAAAAAAACAGGAAAAGTGGTCCAGCCATGGCTATCAAGAGAAGTTAAAGATAGTGTTAGATCAAAGGAAAAGGCTTATAATGTTGCCAAAAAAAGAACGGTAAGCCTGAGGATTGAGAGAATTTCAGAATTCAGCAAAGGAGGACCGAGGCATTGGTAAGGAAAAGGAAAGTAGAATACAGGAGGAGGCCAGCAAGAAACATAAACGCAGGCTGTAGAAGCTTCAATAGATATTTAAAAAGGGAAAGATTAGCTTAAATTAAAGTGGGTCCCCTAGAGACTGAGGCAGGAGAAATTGTACTGGGGGAAATAAAGAAATGGCAGAGAAATTAAGCAAATATTTTGTGTCTTTCTTCCTGAAAACAGATTCAGAAATTCCAGGAAATAGTGAACCAGTCTGGAGTAGGTGAAGAACTCAAAGAAATTAACATCGGTAAAAATTAATAACAGAGGAGTTAATGGGCCTGAAGGGAATAAATCCCTCAGACGTGTCGTGCAACTAAGAGTTCTGAAGTAGATGGCTACTGAGGACTGGTTGTCATCTTCCAGTGATCTATGGATTCCAGAATGGCTTCTACAGATCAGAAAGCAATAAATACAAACTCACCATTTAAGAAAGGACAGAGAGCGAATGTAGGCAGTTAGGGGCCAGTTAATCTTACATCTGTAGCAGGAAAATTGCTGCAATCTATTATTAAAGAGGTAGCAACAGGACAGTCAGTCCTGTCATTGAAGGAGAAATCATGTTTGACAAGTCTGTTGGAGTTTTCTGAGTTGTAACAGTCAGAACAGATGAGGGTGGATCATTGGATATACTTCCAGAAAGCCTTGGATGAGGGGTCATACAAGAGATTATTAAACAAAATTACTGTGCCCATTATTGAGGATAACATGCTGTTGGGGATAGAAGATTAGTCAGTGGCCAAAAAAAGAGAGAGGAGGAATAAACATGTGTGCCACAGGAATCGGTCCTGGGACCTCAGCTGTCCACAATCTATATCGATGACTTGGGTGAGGGGCTCAAGTGTAAAATATTTAGGTTTGCCGATGAGCCGAGAGCCGGGGTGGACAGTGAGGAGAATGCAGAGAGGCTTCCATGGGCTGACAGATGGATTAGGACATGGCAGATGGGAAACAATGTGGAAAAAGATGAAGTCATCCACTCTGGTAAAAAAAAAATAGAAAGCTGGAGTGTTCGAGATTGTGAGAAACTGGTGCACAGAGGGAGCTGCACATTCTTGTAAACAAGTCATTGAAAGTTAACTAGCAAACAGCTCGGAAGGTGACTGGTACATCGGCTGTTACTGCAAGAGAACCAGAGTGGAGGGGTCTTGCTCCAGTTATATTGAGCCCTGCAGAGACCACACATTAAATATTAGGCATTGATGTGGTCTCTCTCCCGGAAGAAGGAGATACTTGTGATAAAGGCGGTGTAAGAAAGTCCTGCTTCCTGGAATGATGGATTTGTTGTGTGAGGAGAGATAAAGCAGACAACACCTTCAGTTTAACAGAATGAGAGGTGATCTCAGCGTATAGAAGTCATGAGGGGGTTGGCAGGACAGATGGAAGGATGGTGGGTGCCTCGAACAAGGGGCCACAGTCTCTAAATAAGGAGTGGGCCATCCAGGAGAGCCGAAGAGGAACTTTTCCCCCCAGGGGCTGGTGAATCCTTGGAATTCTCTACCTACGGGACCTGTGGAGGCTCAATCGCTGGATATATTAAAGACAAAGCTAGATTTTAATATATGAAGTGATATTGTGTAAGTGCCAGAAAGTGGCACTGATCAGCTGTGGGCTCATTGAGTGATGGAGCAGGCACAAGGAGCCGATGTCCTGTTTGTAGTACAATGGAGACACAGAAGAGTGCAGATGTAATACTATTTCTGAGGTGTGTGTTCTCATGTAAAGAATTTTTTATTTATCTCAGTTCCAAATGGCCAATGCCTTTCCCATCACCTAGTGTTGCCTCTCCCGCCGTGGGAAACAGGCTCTCAGCTGTTACATTTGTCAAAACCTCTCAGGATCTCACATGTTTCATTGAGATTACATCTCATTCTTTTAAACTGCAGACAGCAGAGTCCCAAACTCTCCCCCGAAGGAATCCCTTCCCCACCCCAAGAATCAATCCAGTGAACGTCCAAGGTGCTGCCTTGAAGGGCAAGTCTGTCCTTCCTTTGGAGCATCCAGTTCTCCAGATGAGGTCACAGTGAGGCTCTGCACAAGCGCAGGATGTTTTATGCTCCAGCTCCTTGCTGTGGAGCCCAGTATTCCATTTGCTTCCCAATTGCTTGCAACACCTGCATGACACTGTACTTTGTGTGTAAAGACACACAAGTCCCAATATTTAATAATGAGCCACCATTTCCAAAAGTAGATAACCTCACACCTCTCAGCTTCTTGCTCTACGTGTCTGAAACCCTTTGCAGACACATAGAGTAAACGGTGTCTACACACAGGTCACGTGTCCTGAGGACAAAGGAATAGAAGGTGAGTAACAACACACACGAAATGCTGGAGGGACTCAGCAGCTCAGGCAGCATCTATGGAGGGAAATGAACAGTTGACATTTCAGGCTGAGACCCTTCATCAGGACTGGAACGAAAGAGGGCAGAAGCCAGAATAAAAGGGGTGGGGGAGGGGAAGGAACCACTATGTTGCTTTTAGTGCGTACACCTGAGGAAGAATTTCAAATCCCTAGGGCTCACATCGCACCAGTTCAGTTTAGCATTGTTAGTAAATCTGGAAACATTGTACTCGCTCCCGTTGCATTGGTCATTATTTTTCCTTTTGTGATTGAATGGCCCAGCATTAATGAACACACAGAGTAAATGGAGAGGGAATGCCGGAGGAAGATCAGTGCTCCCAGAGCTAAACCCCAGCAGGGAATGTCAGAGGGAGAGCAGTGCTCCTAGAGCTAAACCCCACTGAGAATCAGCTCCTTCAGAGCAGATAAGTGGTGGAAAATAGGAATGTTTTGTGTGTGCGTGTGTCTGTCTGTCTGTTTCTGTCCGTGTGTGTGTGTCTGTCTGTATGTTTCTGTCCGTGTGTGTATCTGTGTGTGTGTGTGTGTTTGTGTGTGTCTGTCCATGTGTGCATCTGTGTGTGTCTGTCTGTCTGTGTTTGTGTCTCAGTGTATGCGTGTCTGTGTGTGTGTATCTGTTTCTGTCAGTGTGTGTATCTGTGTGTGTGTTTCTGTGTATGTCTCTGTGTGTCTGTGTCTATCTGTGTATGTGTGTGTGTTTGTGTATGTGTCTGTCCGTGTGTGCACCTGTCCGTGTGTGCACCTGTGTGTGTGTGTCTGTCTGTGTTTGTGTGTGTGTGTGTGTGTGTGTGTGTGTGTGTGTGTGTGTGTGTGTGTGTGTGTGCGCGCGCACATCTGTGTGTTTGTGTGTCAGTGCGCAGAGCTGTGTTGCTGCACAGGTGCGGCTGGACAGGTGCTTTACTGATGCCACATTACAGAAGCACAAATTAGATAAAACTGAACACCAGGCTGAAGGACTGAGTAAATGTTTTGGCCATAGAGGTGGATTTTGAGAAGAGCCAGAAGCAGAGTGAGAGAAGGAGAAGTTAACAGAGGGAAGTCTGGAGTGGGAAGCTCAGTTTGGGTGAAAGGGGAGAGTTGAAAAGAAGGAGGAAAAAATTACCGTCGTCTTGTGTGTGTTCAGGGCTATGGATTGAAGGCAGATCCAAAGGAAGGAAGGACCCACGCAGTGGATAGCTCCTTCATGAGGTTCAAAATGAGGGGATTTAAGAGTGACAGCTCTGTTCCCCATCCAATCCTCACACTGCACTCAAGTAATAGTTTTTTCTCATTTTCAGGTGTGGTTCAGTAATCGCCGTGCCCGGTGGCGTAAGCAGGCTGGAGCCAATCAGCTGGCAGCTTTCAACCACCTGTTACCAGGAGGTTTTGCACCCACTGGAATGCCAACCCTGCCCCCATATCAGTTGCCTGAGTCATCATACCCATCAACTACCCTCTCCCAAGGTAAGGGCACTGTCAAGTCCAACAGAACAGCATGTCAAACAACTTCACGGTGAATGCTTAGGATGAGCTTGTAGCTAATTAATGACCTGTACAAGATCACTTGAACAGACAAGATGGTGCGTGTGGTCAAGGACCAGTTGATATTTGCTTTGAGCCCTTTCAGCTCCTGGCAAAGCCCCGTTTGGTAGAATGGACATTGAATTGGTGATGGGATCATTTGGGGCTGATGCTTGGACTGGAATCACTGGCCTGTTCAGAAATGGTCTGATGTGAATTCTATTGAGCTTAATGGAAGGGTAAAATGATAGAATAATTCACTCCTGTTTAAAGGTGAATCCAGCCAACTTCTTGCATTCTAACGTTAAGGAAATCTGCTGCCTGGCAGTCTGAGTCTGGGGTTCCAGGCTCCCTCTTTTGCTGATCCCTTGCTCCAGGGACTCACGGTGAGCCTGAGAGCTGCTGGATCAGGGAGGACAGGAATGAACCAGGGCTCCTCCCACTGATTGCAGTCCCCAGACAATCTGCCAGGCAGCCTGAGTGAGAGTGGATGATGGGTTCAGACCCAGTCCCTCTGTGTCTGCATGAAGCTGCCGGCATCAGCTGAAGAGTTGCCAGTGCTTGTGCAACTGAATCCACAGGTGGGAAGGGCTAGAGGGTGGAGGGCGAGGGAAGTGGAGGTGTGGGGGTGGGGAAGGGAGATATGGGTAGGGGAAAGGGGAAGACAGGGAAGGGGGAGAGAGGAAAGGAGGAGGGCAGGTCAGTGGAGAGGTGGGCGTATGGGAGTGGAAAGTGAAGAGAGGAAAGTGAAAGGACATGGAAGGAGGGGAGAGGGAGGTGTTTAAGGAGGAAGAGAGGAAAGAGTAGGTGGAGGGGAGAGAGGGAGAGAGTGGGAAGCAAAGGGGGAGAGCGGAGAAAGAGAGGAGAAATGCATTGTGGATGTGATGTCAGAGCTTCTCTGTGTGACTAACCGCTTGTGCTGTGTGGTTGGACTCAGATGGAGGGAGCACCGTCCACAGACCACAGCCTCTGCCGCCCTCGTCCATGCATCAGAGCGGCCTGGCAGCTGCGGCCGAGAGTGCCTCCTATGGCCTAGCATCCAATCGGCATGGCTTCTCCAGCTACCCCGACAGCTTCATGAACCCGACAGGACCCAACAACTCCATGAACCAGGTCAGCAATGGACTCTCTCCACAGGTCAGCCTTCACACAATCGCATTCTCCAACAACACTCGGTACAGCTGTGTCTCCCCAGTCCCACCCCAACTCCCCTTCCCACCCTCTCCACCCGGGATAAGACTCAGCCCAAGAATATAAAACAGAGCCCTCAATCCCATTGGCACGGATATTAGAGCTGCATTTGATTATTCCCTCACGGATAAGTCATCCCAATGGTACAGCCACTCAGATGTTCAAATGATCACTTCAGAAACTCAACAGTGTGACTGGAGTCCATCAGATTAAAGCCTAGGGTCCAGAGTGCAGAACAATCCCCAGAATGAAGTGTTGGACAAACCAGGAGGTGATAGTTAGCCCAAGTCACCTTGGTTTTATAGCGGTGGATCATCAGAGGAAGGAGAAGTAAAGGAAGGAGAGGACAGCAAGAGTAGGGATGACCCAGATGGCTGGTGTGGGATAATCATGAGATGGAAAAGAATTTGCAGATGGAGGTTTCAGACTTGCTTGGCACTTCAGAAGGACAGGAAGGAAAGCTTGACAGGGAATACAACTCACTGAGGAGAAGGGGAGACTGGAGATGGGATTAGACGCAGTACTGGCGGCCTCCACAGATGTGGTAGTGAGATAAGGGTTAAAGGAGCCTCCTGATATAAAGGAAGAGGACAGAAGTTAGAAGGGACCCCAAATATAAAGAAGGAAGATACTTGATCCCCAGTGCAAGTCGGCACCTTCAGGGGAGGGGGCTGATCCCCGGTGAGAGTCGGCACCTTCAGGGGAGGGTGCTGATCCCTGGTGAGAGTCGGCACCTTCAGGGGAAGGGGCTGATCCCCAGTGAGAGTCGGCACCTTCAGGGGAGGGTGCTGATCCCTGGTGAGAGTCGGCACCTTCAGGGGAAGGGGCTGATCCCCAGTGAGAGTTGGCACCTTCAGGGGAGGGTGCTGATCCCCGGTGAGAGTCGGCACCTTCAGGGGAGGGGGCTGATCCCCAGTGAGAGTCAGCACCTTCAAAAGGCTTGAGAAAGTGAGCCAAGGACAGAGTGAATCAATTCCCATTTCAAGCTGGTGAGTCAGTGAGAGCCAAAGTGGAAGCATTAAGCCTTGTTCTGGAAGGCTTCCAATTTCTCATGACCTGACTCCCTTTCAGTAGGCGGGGCTGTGGGTATGACATATTTGCCAGAAAGTTCTTCATTTTCACATTCCCTGTGGAGCAGAAAGCTTGTCTGAGAAGCGGATGTTAGTAGCACCTGGTACGGTCCGAACAATGTCTGCACTCTAGCTTGGCAGGGCCACACTGCAACCACATGGCATGAGATATCATCATGATCTTATGGCAGGACTATGGAAAGCTAAGCTTCTCTGCATCCTCAGGGGGCTGTTAAATACTTTTCACAGATTTCTCACTCTTGCACTGGTTGAAAGTTCCTTTCTTCAGCTTCTACCGTCTTTTGGAATGAATCCCATTTTTTTTTGGAAACCAGTAATCCTCGTAATATTTTCTCACTCCATCTCTGCTACTGTTTCTCCGAGATCCTTGAGTGGGCTGCCACACAGTCATCTTGTAAACTTGATAAGCGCAAAATTTTTCTTAAACTGTGCAATGTTAAATCAAATGCTTTTGTATTACTTATTTGAACAAAGTCCAAAACAGGGGATTGAAGAGAAGAAGATTTTGAGAGAGAGGGAGAGAGAGAGAGAGAGAGAGAAAGACTGTGAGATGAAAGTGTGTGTGAAGATGTCTCTTTACCAGCAGTGATAACTCAACAATAATTTTGTCACTAAATACAAAGCAGATTTTACTTAAAACATTCAGAGTTTTATTTCCTTTTCACTCAGTCACCTGCATTAGTTGGTGATGTTAATGTGTGAGAACATCTGCCAGGGATGGACACCTGAGTCTACCCATCTCTGCCCTTGGTCTGTCAGAGCCATGCCATGTTATTGATATAGACTCAGCACACAGGACCTCTTGTACAGCTGGGAAGCCAACACTGGAAGCTTCGTTCAAGTCCCTCTGTCTGACTGTGGGACAGACCAAGCCCAATGCAGTTCCACTGTCAGTCCTGGGGTTTTGCATCTAAAGCCGGGTGAAACCTTTGGCTGCCTTTTTCACAGCCCAAAGCTGCCCAAGGGTGCTCGAGACTCAAGTGAGTGTTTCAACATGATTAAAGGGTTTCATTGCGTGGCGAGATGGAAGGTATTTCTGCTGATGTGTGGAGGCTAGAGCAAGGAGCTAAAGCCTCAAAATTATAGCTAGGCAGTCACGGTGTTGGTGGGAAGCACTCCTTGATGGGGAATATTGGAAATGTGGATCTCTGTTGGGGATGGGTGCAGGGTTTCAGTTGAACATTTCTAAACTAAGGTCAGGAAGGATATTATGGGCTTTGGAATGAAACAAGTAGAAAGAGTTAAGATGCAGATCTGCCATGGCAGAATTGGATGTCAGAACAAGTTTGAGGGGCTGAATGGTCCCATGATTCCACTGTGGTTCCAATGCGTCTGCATCATCTACCGTTGTGGTGGCTACCAGGAATAGGAATACAGATCCTTAACAGTGACCCACTGCAGGATACATGGGCCCAGGGACAGACGAGCTACATTTTGGGGCTTAAAAGCATTGCCCCATTTTCTGAGAGCAATCCATTGGCTCTGTAGCTAACATTCCATGACACTTGGTGATGATGTCAAGCAACAGGTAACGACATATCCAATGGCATGATATCACAGCATCATAATGACCCCTCCAATTCTGGGTGGGCAAATCAGATGTCCCAACCCACTAATGCCTGAGTTCCTGGCCGGTGGATAAAGAGGCAGGAATCCCACATGACAAGATCCAACCCACACCTGGTTGCTTTGACCAGCAGAGCAGCAGATTCCTGGATGGCAGATGAAAACATTAGGATGCTATTTAATTTATTAAGAAAAACACTTACAAAAGTCATAGAGATTGTAGCCCCTGGCATCAGTGGAACCACAGTCAGTGATGCAGGCTGGTAACTTCTCTGTCCTGTCAGTCCAGTGTAGGCAATAATCCCTTAAACTTTTCTGCCACCTGCTTTCATTCTCCGTCTCCTGTCAACATTCAGCAGTTGTTTGATCACCCTATTCCAGGGTTACTGGGTGGGGTGGGGGGCTCAGGGGAGTCTTGGAGTGGGTGGGATTGGATTTCATGGAGAATCCCAGGATTTCTGGGAGGAGAACCGTGTTTGAGGGGCGAGAGAAGAGGAACAAAGAGTTTGATGGTGGGTGAGATATCATTGGGGTTTGTGGGGTCCAGGCCAGTAAGAAACAAGATTGTTTCTGTGGGTCAGTTCTGCCTCTCTGGAACCAACAGAAATAATTCAGCTCTTGTCGTTACCTGCTCTGCATTGCTGGAGTTATAGGGTGGAGTTATAATAATGTGCAGTCTGCTTTGCATTTAGTGACCAAACCATCCCTGAGTTATCCATCCCAGTAAGAACACATTTTCACTCTGTCTCACATTCTAAGACACCAGTTACTGTATTAAAGAGCTGGATTCCCTGAAGCTGGAGGACTCTTTGAAGGTTCCTTCTGGAATTCCCCCTATTTACAGCCAGCAAGAGCAGTGAGAATTGGGTACAGAAGCCTTCAGGAACAGTTAGTTTCCTACAGCCATTAGGTTCTTGAACCAACCTGCACAACCCTAATCCTACCTCAGCAACTGAACATTATGGACCACATCTTGCTCTACCATGGACTTTTCTCTGTGGTTTTGTTTGCGCTACAAAGTGTTGCTTATACACAGTCTTTTTTTTCTTCACTGTCTTGTATAATTTACATTCTATGTGTTGTCTGAACCTATGTGCCTGTGATGCTGCTGCAAGCAAGTTTTTCATTGTACCTGTACCTCACCATACTTGTGCATGTGACAATAAACTCAATTTAACCACTTGATCCTCAGGATTGGGATTAGCTCTGACCCCCCTCATGGCTGAAGGGCAATGGGTATTGGAAATGAACCAAAACTAGAATTGGGACATGGAGGTTGGCAGTCAAGGCCTTTGGGAGGTAGGCTGAGTAGTGGAGACTCGGTCTGTGACAGTCACTCTGAGGTCTACAGGACCTGGATCAAGGTCTGCAGGAACCATGACTCTGGGAGTCTGTGGGCTTCACATTGTTCTCAACACTTCCAATTATCACCACTTGCTTCCAACAGTAGGTGATGTTAATGCTCCTGAATGGAAGCTCCTTATTGGACGAGGGATTCACCATCGGGAGCCAAGTGGCCACATTTCATTTATTTTATTAGATAAGTAGGAAGAGAGAAACGTGTGAATCTTTCTAATTAGAATGTTGGATGATTAGTTGGAGGGAGACGGACTGCATTTGATGTTTAGTGAGCTGCTATCAACCCGGTGAGTGTGGAGCGAGGGAATGAGAGAGACGTTCGCTCCCCTTTGATCCACCGCCCCAGGCACACTTCACAACCACTTCCAGTCTGAGCGAGTGGTTTTCAGTTATTCCTGGCAAGTGTCTGTTGGAGATAAGAACAGAACCCCAGCATTGTACACAACCCATCACACCAGCAGCTGGCCAATCTGTGGAATTACAGTAAAATCCATGTCGGGAACAGAGAAGTCGGTATAGGTGCTTCAGAATACTGTAAACACTTCAAGTCAAGTATTTAAAATGTTCTGAAGCACCTGTACCGAAGGGTCATTGTGGGATGGAATAAGATGGTTCATCAATTCTTGCCTCTGTCTCTCCTGCTTTCCCTTTGTAAATCTTTGCCTCTCCTTCTGCCTGGAAGGTTCAAATTCTGATTACTGTTGTCCCCTACAAGCTCTGCTGTATTGGTACAAACATTCTCTGCATTTAACACTTCCATTTAATTAACACAGTGAGAGGTTTTGTCATAGTAAATGCCATTATAAGAAAACAGCAGTCAGTGGAGCTTCCCCTGTTCATCCCTCAGTATTTCTCAGACCCTGCTTAATGCTCTCTCTCTCTCTCCCGCTTCCTCTCTCTCCCTCTTTCTCTCTTCTTCAACCTCCCTTCTTCCTTCCTTCCCTCCCTTTCTTTTCCTTTCCTATCTTCTTCTTTCATTCATTCCTGTCTCCTATCATCTCCCTCACTACCTCTCTCACTGTCTCTTTCCCTCTTGCCTCATTCTTCTTAATCCTCCTTTCTCTCCTCCCCTCTCATCCAATCTCCCTCACTTCACCCCTCTCCTCATTTCTCTTCTTCTCCTCCAACTGAGCTATCAAGCACTCCCAGAGCCATTGTGTATCTCTCCAAGCACCAAACCCTCTGACACATCATCACCCCTGTTGTACGAGAAACATTAGATGTGGTGACAAACAGACAGATATCGAAAGCCTACTCAAGACGGAAAGGTCAATTGGCCGCATGTGCTTTCCGTTAGTTACAAATACCAGACTGACAGGGGCGGGCCCTGTAATTAATCCCTGCTCTCCTCCGAGCCCTGGCTCCTTCCTTTTCTCACCCTGTGACTGCAGATGACTCAGTGAGCCTGAGAGTTAAACTCGCCATTGTTATTCACTGTGTTCGGAGGAGCTGTAAGATTATTTGCTCTTTCACAAATCAGGCAAGATCACAAGGAGCACGGGCGGCACGGTAGCGTAGCGGTTAGCGCGACGCTATTACAGCGCCAGTGATCGGGGTTTGATTCCCGTCGCTGTCTGTAAGGAGTTTGTACGTTCTCCCGTGTCTGCGTGGGTTTCCTCCAGGTGCTCCGGTTTCCTCCCACACGGCAAAGACGTATGGGTAGGTTAATTTGGGTTTAAAATGGGCAGCGCGGAGGGGCCTGTTACCATGCGGTAAATAAAATTTTAAAAAAAGATGGATGCTGCAACGTCTGTCAGATTCCCTGATTCCAAAAGCATGGATTACTGTAAGATGCCCCACAGGTGGAAGTTCTTTGGCCCATCAGACCTGTGCCAGCTCTTTGTAAACCTCTCTATTCTTCCACTCCTGCACTCTTCCCATGCAGTCAAATGCTTCAAGTATTTATCAAACCCCTTTTGACAAAAAGCATTGAGTCTCTTCCTTCACTCTTTCAGGCCGTGTCTAGTGAGGGCTCAGCAGAAGAAATAAACCAAATCATGTACGAGAGTGACCTTTAGTTCCTATTATACTTTGTAAAAGTAGCTCATTATACATAAATTGCAAGACACATTCAGTGTAAACGCGTGCCAGTGTGAATGGACGTGTGGATGAACTAGTGAGTGGGAAGGTAGAAGATCCTGACTCATACATTTGTAGTGTATGCACATCTGCATACGTTCAGTACTGGGTTATTTTTATGTATTTGTGTAATTATGTTTAAATACTCTGAATGAATATGCATATGTTTCTATGGAAATGGCTTTATATTTTGATGGCTTGCATGCATGTGAATATGAGTGGGCAGGAGTGTTTGAATCTGTGGGGTCAAAATGTCTGTGTGTGCACATATATCAGCGGTCTCAGAGTTAAACTACTGTCCATCCAGAGTCAGGATCCTTAAACCGATGTACATTTTGAATCAGCACTCAGTGTTCAATTTGGTCTCTCAGAAATGGCACCTTTTAATTAAACAAGTTCCCTTTTGCACTCTCAGGGTTAAAAACTTGTCCCCTTATGGTCAGTGCTCTCAGGGTTAAACCTGTGTCCATTCAGAATCAGCATTCACTGGGATAAAACTGTGGCCAGTCACACTCAGTACTGACCAGGTTAAGTCTGTGCCCAAGTGGAGTTGACACTATTCTGCTAAACTCATGTCCACAAGAATCAACACTCAAAAACTTGGTGTGTGTTTAGCCCATGCCCACTGAGTCAGCACTGTAAGGGTTAAATGTGTATCTAATTATGGCAGCATTCTCAAGATTAAACCTCTGCCCAGTCAGATACAGCGGCCACTGGGTTAAATCCTTGCCCACTAAGAGTAGACACTCTTCGGGTTAAACAGTTGGCACTCTCAGAGTTAAACCCATTCCCACTCAGCGATGGCATTCACTGGGTTAAACCTGTGCCCACTCAAAATTCTCAGCTGGTGACTGCTCCAAGTGGCTGCTCGTCTTCACTCAGACTCCAGCTGAGCCTATTTCACTATTTATTTACATGTAATTATGTCTGTAAGGTGCGGTTATTAACTCTGTCAACAGCAATTTGCTTTGACATTTCTCACTTTGTCTCTTACCCACCATTCTCGCTTAAAACCGCCTGCCACTCAGAACCTGCTCTGTTTTTTCTCTCTTCAAACTGTGTCGTAGATTCATAACAAACCTGTGCTTCACTGTTAAACTCAGCGGTTTCATTCCCTGATCAAATGTCTAGCAAGCTGTGTATTGAAAGTGTTTTTTTATACTTGTTAGTGAATCTGAATTCAGGGGCTGACAGTTTTTCAAACTAAATTTGTGTCAAAGATTTTTTGAAATGAAATCTTAATGTGAAATATTAACCTCCCATTAATCGGTCATAGTTTATAACAGAGAGCAGCTGTTAGAGTAGTTGTTATCTCGGTAAACCTCCAAATATGCTGACAATTTCGGATGCAGACAGTGCACTTGGGGAGAAAAAAATCCCTACAGATGTCAGAATAGAAAGGGTGAGAGCAAATTGGGAGCCAGTTTTTTAACTTACTTGGTTCCTTTTTCTGAAATGGAGAGTAAGACTGGCTGGTTATTTGCTCCCATTGGACAGTATATGATTTCCCAAAGGTGCCAACACTCACTGGGGATCAGCCCCCTCCCCTGAAGGTGCCGACTCTCACTGGGGATCAGCCCCCTCCCCTGAAGGTGCCGACTCTCACTGGAGTTCAGTCCCCATACTAAAAGTCCATTTGTCATGCGTGAGCTTCTATAGTACAGAGGGGTAGTGGGCCTTACCCAGTACCCAATCAGTTTTGTCCAACATGCATAGTCCTACATGATCCCTGAAGAGTTGTAGAACAGTGTTCAGCAGCTAAAATCCCAATTGATTTTCCCACTGATTCATGTGGCATTCAAACTATAAAACCCAACAGTCAGCCCAGCAGAGATGCACAAACCTGCTATGTACCACAGCTTGAACCTGGGATCTTGCTTGCAGTTTGTCTGAGTACCCCACTGAGTGAAGCATTCCTCTCTTGAGCCCTGGGGGTGGATGGTGTCAGCACTATCAGTACAGTAACACACGCGGTATCTTAATTAATACACCAGATTCCTTTTGTCATTACTGGATCACAAACATGAATAAAAAATGTTTGAGAAACAGCTGCTATGTGCTCCATTCTCTAGGGTACAAAATCTCACCCTAGGGTCGAAGATAATGTTTATCACAACTCTCTCTCTCTCTCTCTCTCTCTCTCTCTCTCTCTCCTCTGTTCTCTCTCTCTCCTGTTCTCTCATTTATTATCTCTACACAAACCCAATGAGAGGAACTACATTCATTTCTACAACCAGCTATTATTTTCTCAGACACTGTATTTACACCCAGGGACTCTGCTGTATGTGTTCTCTGCTATGTCAAGTGATAGATGGGAACAGAGGGATTGGTGAGCGGACTCTTGTCTCTCCCAGATGTCTAGTCCAAGTCACTGTGGACTACATCCAGCTTTGTAATGATCCCCGATCATGCTTCACTCCAGGGTATTGATCACAGGACCCAAGACCACGGAGATTAATCCTCCACAATTCACGGACGATTTTATCAGGAGAATTCCAAATAAAGCTGGGCTGTTTGATCCAGTGCCCATAATAATCAGCAGCATTAGACCAAAGAAACAGGAATATAATCAACAGCAATAGCATTTATAAGACAAAGATTGACACTGAGACACATGAAACAGATATGGAACTGGGAAAAGAGGAAGTATGTGAGAGGAGTGGGCGGTGAAGAGGCAAGGAGGTTTAGGCAGGGACCTCAGCGCCTAGGCTGCTAAAGGCATGACCTCCAGTAGTGGGATGAAGAGATCAGGGATGCCTAAGAGCCAAAAATAAGAAGAATGTATCATTGCATTTCACCCAGATTATGGAGCAAAGTAAAATCCATGATCGATGACAGGGCATCACCATGAGTCCAAGTTAAATGATCCTCATTAATTCTAAATATTGGTCCAGTCTGATTGGTGGGTGTTGGAGATGGAGATCCGCAGTTAACAGAACTACTGAAATACAGTGTAACCTTCACCTCTCTCCCATCCATGTAACCGTCATCCCTCTCCCCATCCGTGTAACCGTCATCCCTCTCCCCATCCATGTAACCGTCACCCCTCCCCATCCACGTACCCGTCACCCCTCTCCACATCCGTGTAACCTTCACCCCTCTCCCCATCCACATACCCATCACCCCTCCCCATCCATGTACCCGTCACCCCTCTCCACATCCATGTAACCTTTACTCCCTCCCCATCCACGTAACTTTCACCCCCCACCCATGTAACCTTCACCCCCTCCCCATCCATGTGACCTTTACCCCCTCCCCATCCATGTGACCTTTACCCCCTCCCCATCCATGTAACCTTCATCCCTCTCCCCATCCATGTAACCTTCACCCCCTCCCCATCCATGTGACCTTTACCCCCTCCCCATCCATGTGACCTTTACCCCCTCCCCATCCATGTGACCTTTACCCCCTCCCCATCCGTGTAACCTTCACCCTTCTCCACATTCGCTCCCTCTCTGCAACTTCCTCTGGTCCACTTCTCTTGGACTCTGTGCTCTTTGAATTCTGAGCTTGGACTTCTCCAATTTGTATTGCTTCACTGTAATTGGCCTGCATTCAGTCTCTGAGGTTTCTACGCTTTGGAATTCTTCCTCAAAGTTCTCTAGCTCTCCACCTCCTTAAGAGCTACATCTTTGATCAAGCCTTTGGTCATCCATCCTAATGTTGGAAGATCTCAATGTTTTATTTTGTATGATGTGCTTTTATTGAGCCATTTTACCATGTTTAAAACTCCATGTAACTTCAAATTGTTGAGATATTACAAGAAGTATGTAATTCAACACTTAGCATTTACAAACTCAATTTTACATAATTTTCTTCTGCAGAAGACTTCCAGTTCTGATCAGTTGGGAGTGATGTTCTAGCTCATTCAGAATAATCTCTCATTGTTGCTTTAGAGTACTGGGGAGGTAAATCCAGAGGGTGAAATCTTAGATGCTTGCCTTCGTAACATTTCTGAGTTGCTGCAGAGGAAGTTAGTTGTCTTCTCGCACGTGGATGAAACGTTTTACTAACAAGGCCATCATTTCACCAGTTAATTGACAAAGACACCATGGTCAAGAGAAGCTGGAGAGGGAGCAAAGAGCGGAATCATTAAACATGGATTGGAATAGGTTATAAATTGTAGTAAGAAACAGTGAGCTCCAATGAACTGCAGTGAATACAGTGAAGAAAGCAGAAGTTAAAGGAAAGTTAGTCTTCACTTTACTGAAGAGTGGAGAACAGGATCCCCCAATGTAAGGAACACACCTCTGCCCCTGTGGTATTTGTCGTCTCTGGGCAAACAGGAGATTGGGGTTCTTAGGCAGTGGGTTCCCGGCAAACTCAGTAACTTGTTCAATTCTGATCACCACCAAACACTGAACGTTCTTTCTTTAACTCCGTTGACCATTTCCTCTGGTCATATACTTATCCCCGTTCTCTTCCTGCTGTTGATACAATACACCCTTTTCCAGGACAGTAAATTTAGACCATTTCCCCATGCCCTGCATCAAATTTCTCCAGGGACCACCCCTCTTTCTCCTCCTCTCCTCTCTGAGCTCCATAACCGCCCCCTCCCACACATTGTCCTTACCCACACCAGTGACCTTCCCTCCCGCTCACCTGCTCCTTCCACCCCCTCACCTCCCTCCCATCTCCCTCCTTTCCCCTTCACCCACCTCTCCCCCACTCCTCTCTCCTCTCTCCCATCTCCTTCCCATCCTCCCTACCTCCTCTCCATTCCATCCCCACTCCCCTCTCACATCCTCTCATTGAGTCATAAAGTCATACAGCATAGAAACAGGCCCTTCGGCCCAACTCGTCCATGCTGACCAAGATGCTCATCAATGCTAGTTCCATTTGCCTGTGTTTGGCCCATGTCCCTCTGAACCTTTCCTATCCATGTACCTGTCCAAGTCTGTTGTTATTGTACCTGCCTCTACCACTTCCTCTGGCGGCTCCTTCCATATACCCACTACCTTCTGTGTTGTTGCCCCTCAGGTCCCTATTATACCTCTCCCCTCTCACCTTAAACCTATGCCTCTAGTTTTTGATTCCCTTTCCCTGGGAATGAGACTGAATGCATTCACCTCTCCTTCCATCTCTCTCCTCCTATCATCTCTCCCCTCTCCCATCCCCCCTCCCATCCCCCTCTCCCATCCTCCCATCCCGCTCCTCCTCCTCCCAGTCTCCTCCCTGTTTCCCCTCATTCACCCCACCTCCCCTTCCCATCTCCTCCTTCTTCCCCCATGTTCTCCTCATGCCCTCACCTCCTCCTTATGCCCTAAGCTCTCCTCCTCCCTTCCCCTCCCTCCCCTTTCTACTGCCCGCTCCATCCGCTTCCTCCCAATTCCCTCACCGTTCTTTCCTTCTGGAGCTTTTCACTTTTCATTAACTCGCTGCAGCCAATTAGCCAAGTGACATGGAGACCAGATAGAAATCATCTCTGTCATCTGTTCTCTGCCAGACAGGAGCCAGCAAGGCTCAGTCGCAAATACTGTCCAGTCCAGGTCTATTAATTAGAACAGATTGAATGAGGCGTGAAAATCCCCATAATTGCACTCATCACAATTTATTTTGAAGCTCATGAATTTGCTTTATTTTGGCTGAAAGATATCCTGACATTTCCCCCCCAATCCCCTTTAGTGTTAAACAACTTCCCAGGGCTCTCCATCTGAGAATCACTGAACTTTTAATGTATTAACTGAGTGAAGTATCTTCAGTTTATTTCCCGTAGTATCAGTGCAGCAATTGGCAGTAATTCTGAAGAAATTAACCCCACATTGTTCACCAGTTGAGTCCTGTACAATTTAGGTTACAAACGTAGTAAAGCTCCCTCTCTGATATCCCGTCAAACTTGGATTAGGTACAGAGTAAAACTCCCTGCTCACCCGGACTGCCTCCCCTGTTCTACCCGTGAAGCAGGATTTGCATTTGTTGAGTGAGTTTCTTGATTTGGTGCTGGCTGCAATGTGTGTTTGAGAGGAAATCTTACAAAGTATTGGCAGGAATATTATTTTGGACAGGAAGGAAGGGTTGAATGGGACTGAAGTCCAGCATTCACCCAGGATGACAGGTGCATTATTGTGTCTCCTGCTGCAGTCCTCAGTAAGAGGGAAATGCAGGGGTGTATGTGATTGTTCCACGCAGAAGATTTTGAAGCCTAGTGATGTGATTACTTGTCATGTTGCTGCACATCTAACTCCACTGCAGAATAGTGCCTGATGGGTTCTCCTGGGGCTGCTTTCAGAGTGACGCCTAACTGCGCGTTTGTTCACTGGGGCACCTCAGCACTGTAATGCTTGGTACAGCTCCGACAAGCTGGTGGAGTCAGCACAGGATGGTCCCACTGGCTTGTCCTGAGCAATTTACATTAGCATCGGATGCCAGTTCACTGCCAGCCAGTGGGAGGAGTGGCACATGGAGGGTGCTACCTCTGGTGGCAGCAGGGCAGGGCAGTGGGCAGCAGTGCAGTGAACTCAGTGTGAGAGGAGGTAATGGGATTCGCTGAGTCACCCACTGAGGGAGGGGTGTGACAGATATTCTGTCACCCCAGGGGGATAGGGTGTGACAGTGAGTCCGAACTCAGTCACCAGTGGAAGAGGAGAAGCTATGCCTTTACTCCCTGGAGTGGAGAAGGCAAAGAAGAGACATCACTGTGGAATATAAAATGATGACTGGTATAGATCGGGTAAACTGCAGGAAACTTTTCCCCATATCAGAGGTTGATAAAACTAAAAGACATGGGTTTTGGTTGAGGGGGAAGAAATTCAGAGAGTACAGGAGGGAGACCTCACCACCCAGAGAGCAGTGAGTACCTGGAATACACGGCCTGACAGCTGGGTCGCTGGCAACACTTAAGGTCTAAGGGGGCACTCGGATCACTCAGGCATAGAGGGCTGTGGACTGAGTGCTAGCTGATGAGGTTCAGGAGGTCGGCACGGATGAGTTGGACCAAGTGGCCTGTTTCCACGCTATACAGTTCTGTGATGCCATGATCAGTGTGATCTTGGATGCTGACTCAATCACTCAGTAGGGGAGTGGAGTGTCAGTTGGTGCGATCTGAGGCACCCAGTGGGAGAGGGGGGTGGGAGTGGGTGCTGTGTGAGAGGGGGTTGGGAGTGGGTGCTGTGGGAGAGGGGTGTGGGAGTGGGTGCTGTGTGAGAGGGGGTTGGGAGTGGGTGCTGTGGGAGAGGGGTGTGGGAGTGGGTGGTCAGTAGGAGAGGGGGGTGGGAGTGGGTGCCCAGTGGGAGAGGGGGGTGGGAGTGGGTGCCCAGTGGGAGAGGGGTGTGGGAGTGGGTGCCCAGTGGAGAGGGGGGTAGGAGTGGGTGCCCAGTGGGAGAGGGGGGTAGGAGTGGGTGCCCAGTGGAGAGGGGGGTAGGAGTGGGTGCCCAGTGGGAGAGGGGGGTAGGAGTGGGTGCCCAGCAGGAGAGGGGTGTGGGAGTGGGTGCCCAGCAGGAGAGGGGTGTGGGAGTGGGTGGTCAGTAGGAGAGGGGGGTGGGAGTGGGTGCTGTGGGAGAGGGGGGTGGGAGTGGGTGCCCAGTGGGAGAGGGGGGTGGGAGTGGGTGCCCAGTGGGAGAAGGGTGTGGGAGTGGCTGCCCAGTGGGAGAGGGGTGTGGGAGAGGCTGCCCAGTGGGAGAGGGGTGTTGGGAGTGGGTGCCCAGTGGGAGAGGGGTGTGAGAGTGGGTGCTGTGGGAGAGGGGTGTGGGAGTAGTGTGTGACGCTGCGCTAACTCCGTGTGATGTGCCAAGGGGTTAAACAGTGTTTTAAGAAATCGGCTTCCATCAGCAAACTGAAATATGAAAGTGAAGGGATTAAATTACGTGAAATTAGCTCCATTTGTCAGTCACTCAGACCGTTCTCTAAAGCTGCTACACGGCTTCTCCGTTAATTGCCATCAGGCCTGGTCACAGATTCCATTGTAATCTGATGTGCAAATTAGCTCCCTGCGAATTGAATTCATTTGTTGTCACATTTAGACCCAGTTTCCAATTGTTTCTTCTCCTTTAAATACAGCCCCAACCCCCACCTCTGTCTCTCTCAGATATTTGCCCGAAGCATTCAGTACTTAAAGGAAAAAAGACTTTTAAACGGCTGGATCTGGTTTTGCGACCAGCGTCCTTTTTCCTCCGCTCTTTCTGCTTCCCTCACACCCTCTTTCCGCACTCGATACAGATTACAGGGGACTGATTGATGGTGTGGAGGGCAGGCATCTGAAGCTTGGACTATCAGTGCTGCAAACAGCGTCGCCCCAGGCAGCGCTGACTGCCCTTGTCGCTCTTTGTACTTTGACTTTCTTTCACGTTTCATTGAAACCACAGAGGAGACCCGAAAGATCTCGAGAAACCTCGTTTGGATCCAATAAGTCACTCGGTGTAGTCTATTACTTGTGCCCGCAGGGGGTTACCGCGCACTCCTGATACAGAGCGTGGAGAGAAAGAGGGAAACACAGAGAGAACTTTAAACCTTAATCGAAATCATTTGCTAACAGTTCCCAATCCTTGCCACCACGCAGCACTCAGGAATTGCCCCAGAATCCTCCGAATACTAAAACAATTATTGCCGAGATAGAGAGAAAGCGGATGTTAAGAACAGTCGGGGTAACATTTACCATTGTACTATAGACCAATGATAAAGCCTGTTGTTTCAGTAACCACTGCTCGTCTTACCCTCGACGCCCCAGTGTATGGAGGTGGATTTTTCTCCTTAGCACATCCTCCGTTAGCTTAACCATCAATTCAGAGCCTTGTGGGGTTGCATTCAGGAAATAAGTGCTGAATTCAGTTCAGAAAACCATCCTGCCTGTTATCAGCATATTCAGCCAGGAAGGTATCACAGTCACGTCACGGATCACTGGATAATGATGTGAACCAGAAACACTGACCGACTCTTTCCCTTTCTAACCTAGTTGAACCGAGACCAATTGAACCAACTTTTTACAGCTTCTCAATTATGTCATCATGTGGTTACCTTTCAGTAATAGTTGGAATTGTATGAATTCTCACCAAATTATTATTGATAGCAAGGACATAGAGAGGGCAGGAATTAAGATTCTACTGTCAGATTTTCGGGAGGCTAGGGAGGGAGTTAGAAAGGAGAAGCAGGAAGGTTGTAATCTCCAGGTTGCTCCCAGTGCCTCACACTAGTGAGATCGGAAGTAGGGAGGTAAGGAGGATCAATGTGTGGCACAATGGCATTGGAACAAGTTCTGGGGCAGGAGGCACCTATTCAAGAGGAAGAGATACCCAACACAGCTGGGGCATTGTCCTTGTGTGGAGATTTACCAGTGTGGTTCGGAGAGTTTAAACTAAATTGGCAAGGGGGTGGGTTGTAGCATTTAGAAGCATTAAGAGGAATAAGGATTGTGAAGTTGAGAGTGTTGGATAGTTCCAGAGAAATAAGTAGTACCTTGTTCAATAGGAGCAGACTAAGAAGGACCTAAAGGAACACAAGGACAGGCTTAGAATGTGTGCATGTAACAGGGCAAGTGCGGGAGATAAGGTCGGTGAGCTGTGTGGGAATATGATGTAGTGGCACTAACAAAAATGTAACCTAGAAGTGTGAAGACTTGGTGCTTAATATTCACAGGTGCAAAGTGTTCAGAAGAGTTAGGGAAGAAAATAAGATGGTGCAGTTAAGGAGGCACTGATTAAGGAATTAATTGTAGCATTGGAAACAGAGGATGTAACTGAGCAAGCAAGGACAAAATCTCTTTGGTTATGGTTGAGAAGCAGAAGGGATATGATTATATCACTGTGAATATTCTATAGGCCACCAAACAGTGAGAGAAAGTCAGAGGATCAAACTTGCAGAGAAATTATCGAGATAAGCGTGGAGATGTTGGGGAATTTTAATTACCTAAATATCGATCAGGACAATGTTAAAAAAAGGAGAGTAGGGAGGAAATTCCAAAATGTGTACCGGAGAACTTCATTGACCAGTATGTACTTGGTCCACGTTGGAAGAGGTGATTGCTAGATCTGGGGCTGGGGTCAAAGACAGTTCAAGCACCAGTGGGAGAATACCTGGGGAAGTGTTGAGATTAATAATGGAGAAGGGCAAGGGCAATCTACAGTAGAACCTGGGAGAGGGCAGACTTTCGTGAGGCAGGCTGTCTAGGTAGGGTATAATGGAATCAAAGATTAACAGGAAAAGCTTTAATAGAACAAGCTGTGACCTGTAAGGAGGAGATATTGGCTGCGTGCATTCCCACAGGTTGCAAAGGCAGAGGAATCAAAGCCAGGAATGATGAGAGAGAAAGCAACTACAATGAAACAAGAAAAGAGATTGTACAAATCATAATATGTGAATTCCAAGTGAGAACCAGGCTAAATACATGGAGATGTGTAGGGGTGTAAAGAGAGACACAAGACCGGCAAAGAGAGAATATAGAGAGTGGCAGTTAACAAAAAATGAAGCAAAGAATCTGCTGTTGGCATGTAAATGATGGGTAGCTAGTAAAAAGCAGAATGGGACTTATCAGGGACAAAGGGCAAACATGCTTTGGGTAAATATCTGAAAGAGAGCGAGCTGAGATGTGGGGTGGGGTCTTTATATTTGATGCGAAGAGACAAATGGAAAGTAGGTCTGAATGGGACAACAAACACATTGAAGTAGCAGGGAACTAATTTACCCATTGGATTACAATGGAATCTGTTTCTAGCCTAATGGTAGTTAAAGGAGCACCTTGCATCCAAAACATTCAGCTGCCTTAGAAGCTGATCTGAGTGACTGACAAATGAGCTACTTTCTCATATTTTGTCTCAGGGTTTATTGAGGAAGAGAATACTGGCAGAACATCAGTGGAAGCAGAGATGGTAAAAGTAAACGTGATGCAGAGGAAGTACTGGAAAGGCTAGCTGTCCTCAGAGTGGATATTCACCTCAGAGATGGCATGCACCTCAGGTTCCTAAGGGAAGTGAGGGTGCAGATATTGGAAAACTTCCGCAATCTTCTAATCCTTGTTTACATACAGGTGAAGTGCCAGAAGATTGGAAAGTAGCAAACATGATACTTTTGCTCAAGGAAGGGTGCAAGGACATTCCTAGCAACTGCAGGCCGGTCATTTTAACATCTGTGCTGGGGAATGTTTTAGAAACAGTAATCAGGGAAGAAAGGCACTTTGAGAGATTTGAGTTAATTAAGACAAGCTACTATGAATTGTTTGGCTAACCTAATTTGATTGTTTGTATGAAGTAACAGGGAAGGTTGATGAAGGAAATGCAGTGGATATTGCCTGTATGGATTTTAAGAAAGGACTTGACAAAGTACTGCATGAAAGGCTGGTTAACAGAATTGAGGCTGATGCAATAGAAAAATCACTGTCAACTTGGACAGAAGATAGTAAGTGTGCTAAATGGTTGTTTTTAAACTTTAGAATAGTGGTGTTCTCCAAGGCTCAGTGTTAGGACACTGCTTTTTTGATATGTCTAAGTTAATTGGATATTGAAATACAAATTAAAATTTGCAGATAAAAAGTGGTAAACAGTGAAGATGATACTAATCAACTCCAATAGTTCCTAGCTGGGTTAACAGAATGAGCCAACCTGTGGTAAGTAGAACTTAATATGGTGAAGTGTAAAATGATGTATTTTGGCAGGAATACTTGGTGGCAATGTTGATTTAAAGTCAATGCAGGAACTGTGGGATCTAGAGATTCATGAACATCGATGTTTGAAAGTAACAACAGAGATTGAGAGAAGAGTTAGCGAAGTATGTAGGATCTTGGGATCTCTCTATTGAGCATAAATGCTGCATGTTTATAAAACTTTGGATTGGACACCACTGAAGTATTACATCCATTTCTGGTCAGCAAACTTCAGGGAGGGTCTGAAGCCCTTTGAGACAGTAAAAAGGAAATTTACTTGAATGGTTTCAGGGATCAGACATTTTATCTACAAGGTTAGGTTGGTTTGTTCCCCTAAGAGCAAAGGAGGTTGAGGAGAGATTTGATAGGAGAGTGAATAATTATGACAGTCTCAGAGAAGGCAGATAAAGAAAAGTTATTCCCATTAGCTAATGGTACAAGAAGTGGGCAAGAGATATGGCAAGATGTGAGGAAGGACCTCATTTACGCAACAAGTGGTAATGATCTGGAACTCAGTGCCTACAAGGTTGGTGGAAATTGGAGAGGTACTTGCAGAACTGCAGGATACAGTGGGAGAATGGAAATGGTCGGATTGCTTTATGGAGATGTAGTATGGATGAATGGCTCCTTCTATTCAATCTTGGTTCTATGACTATTACAACCTATTTACAGTACTGAAACAAGCTATTCAACCAGAGAGGTCCATGCTCCACACGTCTCCTCCCACACTTCTACACCTAATCCCACCAATATATCCTTCGGCACCTTTTTCCTTTATCCATTTATCTATCTTCCCCTAAAATATCACTTAGCTCAATCACTCCCCGGAGAGGCGAATTTCACACTCTGACCACACTCTATGTGTAGAAGTTGCTCCCAAATTCCATATTTATTGATGGCCTTTGGTTCTGGTCTTGTCCACAATGTTTGTGTGCAGCATGGATCTGTTGGGCTGAAGGTCTGGTTCTGTACAATAAGTAGTTGGTAATAGAGTCATGGAGCCATGTTGGCATAAAAGGAGCTATTTAACCTATTGAGACTAAGCTGGTTGTCTGTGCAGCAATCCAGTCAGTTCCAATATCCCACTGTATCATTGTAACCCTGTATGTTTATTTCCCTTGTGTACCTATCCAATCTCCTTCTGAAATAAATTATTAATCAACTCCACTTTCACCATCCTTGTAGGAAACATTTTCACTATGTCTCCCTATCAAACTTTTTCACAATCTCAATGACGTCTATTAGGTCAGCCTGTAGTCATCTCTGTTGTAGAACAAAGTGCCTCAACTTGTTCAATTTTTCCTCTTAGTTCTGCTATCATTCTAGTAAATTTCTTTTTCACCTTTGAATTGTTGAACCATAGAAATTTACAGCACAGATTGTTCAGCCATTGTGTCTGTGTTGGCCAAAAGAAATCCATCTAGTCTCACCTTCCAGCATCTGGTCAACAGTGTTGTATATTTTAAATGGGATGAGGGTTTCTGCCTCAACCATCACTTCAGGTTACTGGGTTCCAGAATACAACCACACCCTGGGTGAAAATATTTCTCTTTATCTCCCCTTACCAATGATTTAAAATCGATGTTCACACCTCCCATTTATTGTTACAAAATATAAGGAAAGGGATGAAAAATATTGCCTTTCTAAATGATTATTACCGCTATCGTTTAGAAGTTTTTCCAAGAACTTTTCCACTAACTAATTAGGTGGACTGGCCCATCATTTCTATCTATTCTTTTTTGAACAATTATATCGCATGGGCCTCCTCCTCTGGCACCATGGCATTAACCAGGGAGGATTGGAAAATGATGGTCAGAATTTTCATTATTTTCTACCTTTCTTCTTTTGACAGTTGAAATAAATTTTATCTGGGCCTGGGAGTTTATCTACTAATACTAAATTTCTTAATATTTTCTGTCCTCCTTTGTTTAACCCAGCCAATATCCCATGGTTCTTTTTAATTACAATGTCTACATCTTCCTACTGTTTCATAAGCCCTGTGATCAGATCTTGCCTCACCATGGAGAAGTTGTCTGTTTGGTCTCTAATAGATTCTACTTTCTCCCTAATTATCTTTAGTTTCCTTTTCCAAATATACTTGTAAAACAACTCAGGGTTATCCTTCATTTTATTTGCCAATATTTTTAATCCCTTTCTTTCCTTACATTTTATAGTTTACAATTACTTTACACTTTCTATCCATCTCCAGGCATTCCACAGTATTGAACTCTCAGTACCTGACTCATCCTACCCTGCATTTAATTCACCCTACCCTGTACACTCTTTGACAACCAGGGGTTCCATATTTCAGAAACCCACACTATTCCTTTGCTGGAATATTTTTGCTCTGAAAGGTCACTATTTCCTGCTTGAATGTATCCTCCTGCTTGAATATGGATTTAACTTTGCCTATTTTTTTCCAATTCAGTTTTGCTGAATCACATCTCAACCTAGCAAAATTGGTCTCCCTCTCTAATTAAGAACTTTTACTCCTGGTCTATCTTTGTGCTTTCCATAACAACGATACATCTAACTGAATATATATCTACCTGAATCATAATCACGAGTCTCAAAATGCTGTCTCATCGATACAACTTATGGCTGTCTCTAAAACTGAGTCCAAATTGCCCTCTCCAATGTATTTGGTCTGTATGGGCTAAAATTAGTTGCACTTTAAGAATTTTGCTCCCTTTACACCTCTTACATTGATTCCATCACGGGTAATATTAGGTTAGTCAAAATCTCAGAACTGTTGTTGCCCTAATATAGTGGCATTTCAGCAGTTCCTTTATATACTTGCTCTTCCTTTGTCCTCTGACTGGGGACCCACAGTATTCTCCCAGGTGTATGCAAGTGCTCAGCTGAATATTTCCAGCATTTTCTGTGCTTTTACTTTAGGTTTCCAGCATCTGCCCTTTTTTTTGCTTTTGTACTCCATTTCTATCTGTCAGTTCAACCTAAAACCTCATTTAGCAATCCTCCTCACACGTTATCTTTCCCCACAACCATAATTGTTCTTTTAAGCAATATTACAACCACCTTTTTTTAATCACTGTTGCTATCAGGGTTAAAGGTTGCTGTCAATCATTCCCCTCAAGACAAATTCTACTGTTCATTTCCAGTTTTTCTTCTCTTCTTTCTGAATCTGCAGTCATATTCTCAGCTCCCTCCCAAATTCATTTAAATCCTCCTTAAACGCACAAGCATAAACTTGCTGTTGAATTGGTTCCAACTCCCTGTGGAAGTGCAACCATTCCAGCTTGTACAGGTCCCAGCTTGCTAGAACAGGCTCCAGTGCTGAAGGGATCTGCAGCCTTCCCTCCTGCACAACATGCATTCATCTGCACTACCTTCCTATTTCTGTCCCCACTGGTACGTGTCACCAGCAGTAATCTGGAGATTACTGCCTCTGATGTCCTACTTTTATTCTCTTTTCTATATTCCTAAAATCTCCCCAAGGGACCTCATCCCATTTTTTGCCTATGCCTTGGATACGATGACCCCCGCACTCAGTGTTAGAGTTGTAGAGTCATACAACACAGAAACAAGCCATTTGGCCCATCGTTTCCATGCCAACCATCAAGTACCCATCTATGCTAATCCCACTTACCCACACTTGGTCCGGAGCCATCTGTGTCTGGGTGATTCAAGTGCATTTTAAAATGTGAAAGTACTTGCCTTCACCACATGCTCAGGCAATGTATTGCAAAATCCAACTCCCCTCTGGGTGAAAAAATTCTTCCTGCAATCCCTGGAAACCTCTCACCTCTTACCCTAAAACTATGCCCTCTCATTTCAGGCACCTCTGCTTTGTGGAAACATTTTCGACTATCTACCCTATCTATGCCCCTCATTATTTTCTGCAGTTCCTCATTGATATCCTTAACCTTGGCAATAAGCAACAATATCTATTCCTAGAATCACATCAGCAGCTGCAGAAATACCTGTCTGTCTCCCATACCATTGAATGTCCCATCACTGTAGCTTTCCCTACTGAATTGACCTTCCAACTCTGTCATGGACTGACTCAGATTTTGCTGCCCAGAGGAACCATTATCTCATCAGTGACCAGAAGCAACAAGATGCACTTTGGACATTCCAGTCTGGTCCCCCTTGTCTGTCTTCCCTCTGCCCACTTACGTTAAGCTGTGGAGTGACCACCTCCTGAAGCACGCTGGCACATAGCTCCCAGCTTCTGATGACGGAGGGCAGTACCTCCTGTGGGGAATACAAACAGCGCCAACTTTGAGGGATCACTACAGGGATGCCAGCTGCAGTTCAGACTCTGAAACCTGGAGCTCCAGCTGACATCACTTCCTGTACAGCCCAGGACTTGCATTTGATGGGGTGGGGTTGCCCTGCCAAGCCTCTTTTTATTAAGCCACTAACTATACTTAATGGATGCAAATTTAAGGCAGACACCTGGTCTTGACGAAAAAAGAGAACCTTTAACTGCAACCTACTAATCAGCTCCTCTTTTGCGTTGGTAGCACTTTAGACAAATTTCATCCACTTTCCTTGACAATCACCTTGCCATGTCTCCACCCTTCCCCATTCTTACTGTGTTTTATTTGTTTTGTTAATTAAAGTTTATACTCAAATTAGATTACTAGTTTTAGTACTTGATCAAATTTGAATAAGGTGAATTAAATTCGGTAATTATCTATGATTTATGTGACCTCATTTTCTGATTTCCTTTATAATGCTTCTAATTCTCTGTTGGAATACAGAGAGCAGATCTGTCTGGAGTACTCCATGTGGTCTGACTAGGGTTTTACACACTTATCCATTCTGTCCCAATAGAGATGCACCTTGTTCTTTGTTTACTTCTTTTTAAGATGTTATGAACTTGTTTTGGCACTGTTAATGAGTGTGTATCTGTGTCGTCATCAACCACATTTAGACTCTTTCTTTTGAAGGAGCATTACATCTAATTATTCTTCCTATCAAAGTGTATTACCTCATACTTAATTATAATGAAGTTAATCTGTTAACTTTTTAATTACGTGCCCATTTGGCAAATTTAGGTGTTTGCTGTGTTTTATCACTGCCCTCCTCTGGATTAACCACACCCCCCAATGCGAAGCCATCTGCAGATCATTGATGTAAATTGTGAACAATGATCCCAGCATCAATCATTATGGAATGCCAGTCTGAGTACCCACTTGAACACCAGTCTCTGTTTTCTATTTAATATCCACTTGCCAACTATTTGAATTCTTAGACTATTTCCCACCCTTTCTTTCTTCTGGAGGGTTGTGGAGGCGAGATCATTGGGGGTGCTTAAAGAGGAAGTAGCTATGCTTTGAAAGATCAGGGAACTGAGGGATATGGGGAACTGGCACAGAGCAAGAGGTGAGGCCTGGGGAAGATCAGCCTTGAACATACTGAATGGCGGCAGGCTTGAAGGGCCGAGTGGCTTATTCCTGTTCCTGTTTTTGTCATGGAGTCATACAGCACTCAGCCTAACCAACCAAGTTGCCTTCTATTTACCTGCATTTGGCCCATATCCCTCTAAACTTTCCTCTCCATGTACCTGTCTAAATGTCTTTTAAACATCTTCTTATGTTTTTATGTTCTTCTATTTTCTGGCTTTGGTCGAGATCCTACAACATGGTATACTCTAAACCATATTGAAGCCTTTTTGAAAATCCAGACATATTAGATCCACAACACTTCCATTATTTGTTCTTTCTGTTGCTGCATCAAAATATTCAATAAGGTTAATGAACCATGTTGACTGTTATTTGCTGTTTCAGTTTCTTGATTTTTTTTTGCTATAAACTACCAACCCTCCCACAACTGCTGTTAAGCAGTTGGGCAGGAATGTTCCGACAGTTGTATTTTAAGTTGTGAAAGCTTGTGGAGAACTGATTAAGGTTATACTCTGGCCTCACAGACTTACAATGACTTGTCCTTTCAACACACCTTGCAGTGACACAGCAGGCATGTTGCTGCCTCACAGTTCCAGCCACCTGGGTTCAATTCTGACATTGGGTACTGTCTGGGTGGAGTTTGCATGTTCATCCTGTGACTGGGTGGGTTTCCCCTGAGTGCTCTGGTTTCCTCCCATATAAATGTGACAATGGATAGATGGGAATGCTTTGGGAGCTGGAATGTACTCAATGGGCTGAATGGCCTCCTTCTATCTTGTTGAGAAATATGAGTTAAACCATGTCTCAGCAGAGAGAAGAGCACTGCTCTGTCATTAATTGAAGCAGCCACTGTCTGTTCAGCAAGATTCCACAAACAGCAATAGGACTGGTAGCTCTGGCTAGAACAACATTAGCACCCAGTTGGAGATGGAGGGCAGTTCCTTCGTTGTCTCATCAGGACAATTACACCACATTTTCTCATTGCTTCTGATAGTGCAGCATCACTCGGCACTGACCCACCAACTGTGCAGCACTCCCTCAGTACTCCCTGCGACACTGGAGCACTTCTTCGATTTTACAGGGCAGAGATCTCCCATCAATCTGCCCCACTGACAGTGCAGGTCTGACTCAATTCGTTCCCCACCCATGCGTCAATCCCTCAGTGCTGCCCCTCCCTTCGTACTGCTTGCTGACAGTGTAGACTTCCCTCCACATTGACTCTCAGAAAGTGCAGCATTCCCTGCCATCGCGCTGAAGACCTTCAGCGTTGTCCCTGCATTGTGTGTCAGACAGTGCTGTGTTCCCTGAGCACTAAAAGTTAGATGTCTTACTATAACATTGAGTTCATTATACTAATGTGGCTGTTAACAAAACAGAGTTAAGTCTTACAATGAGGTAAATGTTTCCAAGCATTGAAGAATTTTCACATTAGCAGTAGTTTACAATCTGTAATAGTACAGTTGATAGAAGTTACCACAGTACAGCACTCCTTCAGCACCCCGCTGCTGCAGTTTACAATGTTCAGACTGAACCAAGTTGTCAGTAGTCAGAGGGAAACACATCTCTGCTGCAAATAATATGAGATTCCTCTCCCTGTTTGGGCTCAAACAGAAGAAGGCTATCAGTCCCTTTATATAACAGCCCAAGATATTCTATAGTCCCCTAATGTAGTGATTAGTTGGAGAGCTGTTTGGTAGCCTGAATCTGGCCGGTTAGTTTTATAAATCTCCAGGTCCTGCCAAGGAGTGAAAGTGTATCTGGGTGGGAATGAAAAGAACTGGTCTGCAGCTCCTTGTCACATTGCTGAGTGGTGAAGTGATCCCATACACCAACCATTCACAGCTTGCATTTTACACAATGTTTTAATAACATTACAAACCAAAAAAAAACCTTTGGAATTTTATCCATAGAACAGCAGGCTGATATTCCATGAGAATTCTGTGCAAGTAACAAGTGAATAAAAACTGGATTATTGGTGAGTTAGAGGAACACTTTCATTTGGCATTTTTTGTAGCTATCAGTTTTCAAACCAAGGGAACACTTCAGATACTTCCACAAATTTCTTTTTAAAAAGTGAAAGTGATATCCCCAGCCCCCCTCTTCAGAAGCTTCAGATCCCCAGCTCATTGGGAAAGGAGTTACTGAGCGACAGTTCGAGAGGGCTGGATTAACTGCTGCCCCAGCACTCCCTACTTCTGACAGTATCTCTATTGTTGTTAAGGCAGTTCCCTCACACTGTCACTCAGTAATCCTCCCCCAGTGCATAGTCACTGATTCCCCCTTCATAAGGGGCTCTGACAATGACACTCCTTCTCATAAGGGGCCTTAACAGTATGACTACGTCTTTATAAGGGGTCTTCATAGTGTAGACCTCTTTATAATGGGTCCTGAATGTGCAGCTACCTCTTTATGAGGAGTCCCGACAAGGAGACTCTGTCTCCATAATGGGTCCTCACAACGTGACTCCTTTTTACATGGGCTCCTGACAGTTAAAGTCCCTCCTAATAAAACTTTATTTAAAAACTTTATTTGTACAGCATGGTAACAGGCCCTTCTGGCCCAACAAGCCCACGCCACCCTAACTCTACAACTCGCTCTTTATGGGGTGCTCACAGTACAACTTTCTTATAAGGGGTCCTGACAGTGAGACCCTCTTTATAGGGGCGCCTGACAGTGCAACTCCCTCTTTAACAGGAGCACATGTAAGTGGAACAGATAGCTTGTTGTTTAACAGCCAGGGCTGTTTGTGTGGGTTAAGTAATGGTCCCTGTGGGATTAGCACTCCCTGAGGCTGTTGGCTCTGAAGTTGCCAAAATTAATTACTTTTTTCCCCTCAAAGAATGACTATCTCACAGGGAAAGTGCGAGATGCCCTGAGGGTACTTTGTGTATCTATCAGTAAGACGCTGTGTTTATCCTTACCTCTTGAATTTATCTCATACACCATCCTCTCCAACCCACGGAAGAGCCCAGTGATCCAGCCTGGAAAAACTTCTCAGAGCAGAGCCTTGATCAGGGAGCAAACCGTCTCCATCCACCAACAGTAATCACTGCAGTCTGTTTGTGATTTCAGAGGAGTCCTGTCAGTCTGGGTGATTGACAGCTAACCAACTCGGAGTTCCCACTGCCCTCTGCTCCCCCCACCCACCCAGTACTGATCGGATAAAACTTTGCAGATGTTGCACACTGTTTGATTTCTACTCAGGAACCATCGTCCTTGCTTTGCACATTCACATCTGGAAAGGGAGGGGAACAAACTGTGGCCAGAAGGTTTTTTAAAAATTCCCTGTCCAGGTTGGTCTGTGTTTAATGGGATCATTAACTTGTACTTTGGTGTAAAGCTGGCAGAGAGCTTGTGTTTTACTCTTTGGGTTTGCATTTTGCTCCTTGTGTATGATCTGCATGTTAATGGCCGTTAGTCGTCTGATCACCATCCCCACCCCTCTATCCCATCTCTTCCATCCGTATTCCCCATCACCATTCCTTCTATCCCCATTTCCACATATCTGAACTCCTACCCCCATCCTGCCATCCCAAACCACTGCACTGTGTAATGAATTGACCTGTACAATCGGTTTGTAAGACAAGCTTTTCACTGTACCTCGGTACAAGTGACAATAATAAACCAACACCAATACCAAACCTCCCAATCCTCATCCTCCATTCCTATCACCCCATCCCATCAATCCGCTTCCTAATCCACCTTTTCTACCCAATTCCCCTGTTGCCACCTCATCCCCATTTCCCCTATCCCACATTCCCCACCCATCCCATTGTCCCACCCACAGGCCCTCCCCACCCCAACCCTTTTCTTATGCACTCAACCTGCCATTCCTTGTACATTTACCATCAAACCAGATCCTCTTCTCACCCATTCTGCACCCAAGTCACTGGATGGTGACTGGGAGTGGAGCCTGGGCTGAGACAACCCATGTTGCCTTCACAGGCAGACCTCCAACTCATTGCTGGGGTTGGGGCCAATAACAACATGAAACACTGGGTTCCAGCCCTCGCTTTTCCCTGTCCCCTCCTCCTCAACCCTCTGCACCATCTTCAACCCCTTTCCTCCAACTTCCTCCCACCTTTCCCCTTCTTCTAATTCTCTGATTAATCCCTCCTTACTCAAGCTCCCTTAATCCCTTCCCCAACCCCTCCTACCCCTCTTCTCTCTGATCACCATCCCTCCTCTCCCCTTATACTTCGCTTTCCCCTCTCTCTCCCTGTCGCCACCAAACACCCCCCCAACCCCCAGCCCAGATTGGAAGCCAAAGTCTCTTTCTTTCCACTAACCATTCCTCTCCCGTTCTCTCTCTCCCTGCCACTCTTGGTCTCATTTCTGCAGGTGATGAGCATCCTGAGTAACCCCGGAGCGGTCTCCACTCAGCCGCAACATGACTTCTCCATCTCCCCCCTGCACGGGAGCCTGGACACCTCAAACCCGCTGTCCGCCAGCTGCAGCCAGCGGTCCGACTCCATCAAGGCCGTGGAGAGCCTGCCCACCTCTCAGTCCTACTGCACGCCCGCCTACAGCACATCTGGATACAGCATGGACCCTGTGCCTGGCTACCAGTACGCTCAGTACGGACAGAGTAAGCATTGCCTGCTGAAACCACCTCCTGGGGGGGGAAGGGCACCAACATGGGTGGGTGGGAATGGTGGCCCATCTTTGTGTCACACGTGGGGAAGAGTCTCATAGACCCCTAGTCTATGCAGAGAGAGTCTATCTCAGCCAATAGTGAGCAGTAGGGATACTGGCCTCACTGGGAATGGAATATTCCAAAATATCCATCTCTGAACACTGCCCTGCTGGAGAGGGGGTGTGTGCGCACTGTGAGTATGTTGAGCTGCTCAGCACTGATGCACTGGGCTAACGGAGGGGTGTGTTCTGTTGGGTATGTTGGGACCAGAGGGTCCTCAGATCAAAGGCACCAGCCACAAATAGTGAGAACATTAAGTAGGACCCAAGCTCCAATTCCTTTCCTGTCTCCCCACTTCTACGCCACCAACTTCTGCCGACAACATTAATTTGGAACATCAGAAATATCTCAGAATCCAAGATTTTGCAAGATCATGGACTAAAAATTGTCTCAGGCTGATGGAGCACCCAGATTTAGCAGCCAATGAGCTAAATCCTGACACACTGGGGTTTGTATTCTGGCAGAGGTGTAGTGAAGGGTATACAGTGTTACACTGAGCAACATAATACATTTAGTGATGTGTTAAATCAGTGCGTTAAAGCAAAAGGTGTGTTAAGTCAGGTATCACAAGAAGGAGTTGGTTTTATTGGTGTTACCATGAGTGGTTTGTTACATCAGAGTTGCAGTGAGGGATATTTGAGAGATAGTTACTCTGAGGTGTGTTATAGTGTTACAGTAAGAGGTGTGTCACATTTGACATTACAAAGAGGTGTCAGTCACACCAGGTCCCTGAAACAGACACTCTGACATGGGGTGATATCACCAGGTGGACAGTGGAAAAAGTTCAAGGATGTGCTCACAGCTTCCTTGCAGAAATGAACAACTGACTCCTGAGGATCTCTGTCCCATAAGTGCTCTGGGCAGATAAAGAACATTCAGGATGGTATTGAGGGGCCCTGCATAACCACCAAGAGGAGCCCATCACCCAGTAAACCACCCACCTGCCCACCCAGTCAGACACCTCGTGCCATGTGTGGAAGTGTTTCATTCTGACACTGGCCACATTAGCCACCTCAAAACCCACAAAACTCGAGTGGAAGCATCACCCTCAATCCCAAGGGATGGCCTTACAGCTGTGTGTGGTGTTCATATGAAACTTTTACAGTGAGAAGTATTCAATATCAGGGTGATAGGTTAGATCAGAGGGTTACACTGGGGGGGGGGGGGGGAAGCTGTTGTCCCAGATGTTAAGTGAAGGGTGTGTTGGAGAGTGTATGCATTGATAGGGTTGGAGTATGTTTGGCAATGCAGCTGTGAAGGATGATTGTTAGCCTTCCTCTTGCTTTGAATTCTGAGAGTGTGTGCATGTCTGTGTGTGTACTTGCACCTATGTGTGTGTGTGCATGTGTATGTGTGTATCTGTCTGTGTGTGTGTGTGCACGCGCGTGTTCTGTGTTTCTGTGTGTGTGTGTTCTCTGTGTGTGTGTGTGTGTGTGTGTGTGTGTGTTCTGTGTTTCTGTGTGTGTGTGAGAATCTGTGTGTGTGTGTGTGTGTCTGTGTGTTTCTGTGTGTGGAAGGGAGAAAATGATCGCCAAGTGCAAAACTAAAGTGAAACTATTAATCAAGGTTGAAACGACCAAGTCTTTCCATTTGTTTCAAAGTTTTGGCATGTGATGTAATGTTTGATGGGATAGACGTTAGCGTTAGAATCTGATAAAATATTAATGTTACAGTTATGTAGAAAGAACCATATCACAGCCAGGAGTGGAAGCTGGAAGTCTCGCTGACCAGTTCTGTTTGCAACTCGGATGTTAAACTAATAGCAGCTTCCTGGTGACACAGCTCTTGTCCTTGACGGGTTCAGAGGTTCTTCCTTCCATCCCCCACCCAACCCCCCCACCCCCACCGTCCTCACCATCCTACCCTTGTACTGTCCTTTCCGACCCCAGCTTGGATTCTCCACGCTCCCTCCGCAGCCGCTCCTAATGTCTTTAGCTCCTGCCGTTAAATTGAAACCTTCTGCAGGAGCTGGCTGGATCAATAGCAGCTTTCGCTTTCACCGAGCGCATGCAGTGCCCTCTGACCTCCCCACACTTGCCTCTGGATGTGAACGGACATGTGTAGTTGATATAAATCTCGAATAAATACTGCTATCGTTTATTGCCAATACCGTGTGCCCAAGGGCAAGCAGTCAGTCACACCCTTTATTTGCGGCCTGTGCACAGGCTGAATACCACTCGGCTAATTTACCTGCACAGTTCAGAATCATCGGAACAGGGTGAGGCCAATCAGCCCATCGTGCCTGTGTTGGCTCTTTCAATATTCAGCCAACCTCTCTGTCACCTCCCCCAACCTCTTCAATGTTTCTTTCACATAGCCCTGAAAAACGTTGTCTTTTAAATACTTATCCAATACCCTTTTGAGAGTTACTGTTGAATCTGCTTCCAGCACCTTTCCAGGCAATGTATTCTGGCTGCAGAAGATAATTCTGCTTCCCTCGTCTCCATTTTTTTTGTTGACAATTTTATCAGTATTCTCTGTTTATCAACCCAGTGACTAGCCAGAAAAAAATTCCTCCTTATTTACTCCACCAAACCCCTCAAACACCTCAATTAAATCTCTCCTTAACATTCTCAGCTCAAAAACAAAATATTACAGCACCTTCATTCTCGCCACATCCCCTGGCTGTTCTCCCTTGCATCTTCTCCAAGACCCTGACGTCCTTCCTCAGGTGTGGTGACCAAGTTGACCACAGTTCTCCAGGCGGGGCCCAACAAGCACTTTGCAAAACTTCCCTGCTTCCGTCCTCTATCTGTCTTTGGTCTATGTATTTACGAGAGGATATACTGGCATTGGAGGCAGTCCAAAAGAGTTCTCAAGGCTAATTCCTGGGATGAGAGAGTTGTCCTACCACAAGTGGCTGAAGAAATTAGATCTACATTCTTTGGAGTTTAGAAGAATGAGGGATGACGCTATTGAAACATACAAGATCTTAAGGGGGCAGAACAGAGTAGATGTCAAGATGCTTCTACTAGTGGGAGAATCTTGAATGAGGGAACATAGTTACAAGATTAGTGGGTGGTCATATAAAACTGCAATGCGTAAGGACTTCTTCTTGAGGAGAGTGGTGAATCTCTTGAATTCTCTGCCCTGGAGGGTTGTGGAGACTAGACCATTGGAGGTGTTTAAAGAGGAAGTAGACAAAATTTTGAAAGATCAAGGAATTGAGGGCGAGAGGAGTTGGCACAGAGGAGGAAATGAGGTTTGGGATCGATCAGCCATGATCAACTTGGATGGCAGAATAGGCTTGAGGCACTGAGTGGCTTCTCCTGCTCCTATTTTCTTATGTTCTTATATTTATAGAGCTAGGATTCTGCATGGCATTTTAAGAATCTCACCAACACATCTTGCTACCTTAGATATTTATGTACAGGTCCAAGCCTGGGCTTCCCACAAGCTGTGATGTTTCTTCCCAGGAGCAGTGCTTCTGCACACCTCCTGAACTTGAAGCTTTTAACTTCTCACAAACTCACAGACTCGTCTGTTTCCCACCACCCCCACCCTACCCCACCCCACTGTCCTGACTCTGCAGGCACCTGGACTCACCCGAGAGATCCAGCTTCACACGCCTGGATGGATTTTGCCACTGGTTTTATTCAAACACCATTAAAAGCTGTATTAAATGCCACTGATCGGAAACCCTACACTTGACTGTCTGGGGATATTTAACTATGGCCAACATCACAATGCAGTCTGATTGCTGTCCTCAGAGGGTTACTGGGCATTGATCAGAAACAGAAACGTATAGGAATGGCAATAGGCCATTCAGCCCCTCGAATCTGCTGTACCATTCAGTTGGATGATGGCTGTTCGGTAGCTAAACCAAAGGAATATTGTGGGACCCAGTTTCCCCACTTGTTCTCCATGTTCCTCAATGAACTCGATCAATAAAAATCTGTGAAACTCTGCCTTGTAAAGTTCTACTGATCCCCACAATATCTCCTCTCTGTGGTCAAGAATTCTGATTCCCATTACCTGTCAGGTGAAAATGTTTCTCATTTTACCGCCAAAACCATGGCACCAATCCCCAGGACCCTTGTTCTGGATTTTCCCCACCAGAGGGAAATGTTTCTCCAGTCCACCCCACTGAATCCTTGTTATCATTTTGAACCCTTGGATTAGATCAGTCTCTCACCAAAGCAGCCACTTCTCATATTTTAACCCTTTAAAGCCCGGGATCATTCTGATGGAATCATGCTGCACTTCTTCCAAGATCATTGGGCTGGATCATCCTGGTCCAGACTCACTGCCCATGGTTCCCACCCATCCACATTTACCCTTCCTAGGTGCAGAGGGCAGACAAGCCGACCTTCCATACCCAGCAGAAGCCTGCTGAGGTGGAGCAGGCTCTACCTGTGAAAGGCCTTACACACCATGTCCTGAGATCATGATCCTAAAAGGCACTGACAGCCTTTGACAGCTCACTGGACGTCAAAGATTTTGGAGCAGTTTTTAACCATCTGTGATGGATATATTTAAAAATTACTCACATAGATTGATATCATTTTTAAAGGTCAATTCAGTTAAAATACATTAAAATACTTGCAGTATATTAAGGTAAAGTGAATCATGTACTTGCACACACTGACCTTCTTCCGCAGGGTCACAGTATGGGGTTGCCACTTTCCCTGGTGTGAACCTGAGGGCAGATGCAGGGCACACCTGAACCCTTCCCTCAACATGTCACTGCTCCACTGCTAGGCTGAAGGGAAAGTCCAGCAAGGAGCAGTCTGTCCAGTGTACCTTTCACCATGTCTATGCAGAAATCTGAGACATACTGAGGTCTAAACAGCTGAGACTCACTTCAGAATCATCAGCTATTGTTCACCACAATTGACCAATATATCCTCGAGATGTAGTGCACAAAATGGATTGCAGGACTATAAATCCACAGTTTCAGTCTGGACACTCCACAGCACCCTACAACTACAGTGTCCAGACACCCATAACCTCAGGCTACTACCAGAAAGTCTGGAACCTACTTCCAGACACCCCGTAACCACAGTTGGCTTGTAGACCCTCCATAGCCATGGTCGAGACTCCATTAACAACAGCCACCCCATAACTGCAGTCTGCCTCTACTCAACTCTTGACCACCTTCTAACCCATACTGGGTCTACAATACTGCCATGCACTCTCCAGGGTGGAAAGTTACCCAGATGTGCCTTTTCTACGCATGCATACGAGTCTGGACACGCTGATCCTGCCTGATGTCCAAAGCTAAGAAGATTCAGCCCTGGTTAGTACATGAATGAGAGAGCTAGGGAGGAGATGAGTGACCCCAGCTTAGTCCACCTGGGCATCACCTAAGTAGCCTTAAGACTAGTTTTGACTTCGATGTTCTGTACACAAAATGTAGGATAAGGGAGTGAGTAACAAATACTGGGGTTGCCAGCAACAACCACATCCCATAGTTAAATAAACAAAATCAAAACTGACCAATCACAGCTCCTTCAGTCATCAGTAGCGTTGTGGGAAGTGTTCGACAGCGCCATCAGGTGACATTACTCACTGAATTCACCAGCCCTCCAAGTCTTGGAAACAGATCACTCTTCCTTCACTGTCACTCGGTTTAATCCTCAAGCTCCATATCTAGCTCTTTTGTGGGAGTAGCTTCACCAGCCAGATTGTAAGGATTCAAGAAGGCAGCTCATCACCATCTTCTCATAGGGATGAGCGGGAACATAAGAAATAGAAGCGTGACTGGGCCATTCGGCTCCTCAGGCCCATCAACAAGATCATGGTTGATATTCCCAGCTGCCCCATCCCCGTATCCCACGATTCCTCTAAAATCCAGGAGTGCATTCAATGACCGAGCCACCACAGTCCTCCAGTGTAAAGAATTACAAAGATTCTCCACTATTTGAGTGCAAAAAATTCTCATTTCAGCCTACCATTTGCTGAGGATGATGCAAGGATGGCCTTGCCAGTGACTGCCACAACTTATGACTGAATTTAAAAAGCCTGCACCGCACCTAAACCAGGCACCTTCGACAGTCTATACTTCCTGTAACCAAACTCTGAATCCAGGCACTCCATCATTACAGCCTGTGTCTAGACCTCCCATTACAGGAGTCCCAACCCTGACATCTGATAGCTATTCTGCCCATGAGTGATATGAAGAAGATTGCAGAACAAATTCTCGGCTGGACTCTGAATGATTTAGTCAGCCAACCGATCTCCCCAACCCACATATCAAAGGTGATAGGTAACGTCTATTGGGAAGAAGGGCCTGCTGGGAGCCATGAGAAGTCATCCTGCCATGGTATGCTCACTGGGCCACCGAGCATGCTCAATGTACTAATTAGCCAATCCCCCATCTCCAGGCTGGTGCCAAGGAATATCAAAGACTTTGTGCGAGACCATGAAGTGAATTTAAATGGAAATGACAGCTCGGTAATAAGGCTTTCCATCGAACACCGCTCCCCCCTTTGGGGCAGAGAGATGACGAGCGCTTCATGCTGAAAATGTTGTTTATTTATCAGGCATGATTGTCTGGTGTGCCAGCTTGCACAGAACAGTTATTGGCAGAGAGCTAATGAACAGAAAGCAAAGATGATCCAATGTGAATCAAGAGAGCACATTTAAATACAGGACCACAGCACTGCACTTACAGCCTGCAGTCCAGATCTGAGAGTTCCTCATTCACTCTCGCACCTTAACACAGTTCTAATCTCCAATGCCAAACATTAACCCTTTGAATATTAAATATGAGCGAGAGGCCGGGGGCAGAGAGAGAGGGGCGAGTCAGAAGAAAACTTGCTGTCTTGTTTGTATCAGATGCTCGAAGTTTAATGCAAGTCAGCAGCAGGCACCCATGATCGGAACCTCCCAAACCACCGCTGGCTTTCATTGGGCCTCACACACCGTCTCAGACCAACACTGTGGAGCCCGATCACCATCTAGTGACAGCAGTTGGTGAGGACAGGGTGCTTCAATAGCCCAGGACCACTTCCTTCAGACACACATTGCACTCCCCTGATTTCCTGAACCCCATCCAGCCTTCCAACCCTCTGCATTCCTCTTACTCATCCCACCCTCCCTTTGCCCCATCGTTGGCGGCTGGGCTTTCTGGAAGACTAGCTTCAACGCTCCAGAATCCCCTCCTCAAACCTTCCTACTACTCTCCCCTCCTCGGGACCGGCCTCTAAACCCGCGCCTTTCACCGAGCTTCTAGCTCCTGCCTCCCAAGTCTGGAACACACTAAGAACCTGATTGTCCCGCCCCTGCCTTACCCGTATCCACAAGACGCCAAATGTGGGGCGGGTCCAAACAAGCCCTGCCCATCAAATAGCTGAGGGAACCTTTGACAGGAAAGCCTTGCTCGCAGAAATGTTGTTTTGTTGAAGTTGTCAAGTTTCAACGCTGCTTCTGCACGTCTCTGACATTCAAAAACTATTCACAAGGAGCGGGTGCAGTCGGGACAGAGAGTTCAGGGCTTGCACGGAAACCCCAGACCGACACGGGCTGAGAAACGCCGGCGCCTCCCCACGGGATGTCGGCGTTTCTCAGCAAATCGCGGCCCATTACACGGCTGGGAGGCAAATGTTTACATTGTGAAGCACCTTGGGACTTCTCACTCTTTTAAAACAAACCACACAAGCGCCGCAGGTTGTTGTCATTAACGCGGGAGGGTGGAGAGCGGAATTCCTGGGTTGTGTTTATTGATCCTGTTGGATCTTCTGGTTTCTGCCCCTCCCCCAAGGTGCGGTGGACTATTTGACCAAGAACGTGAGCCTGTCCACACAGAGGCGGATGAAGCTGAGCGAGCACTCTGCTGTCCTGGGGTTACTGCAGGTCGAGACGGGGCAAGCTTACTGAGGACGCCCTGGGTCCGCGCAACCTCACCGAGCACACACACAGAGCAAGCTGAGAGAAACCGTCGCCGGGCGTGCGGGTGACGATCTCTGAGACACTGTGGGGCAATTCTAGAGACCTCGACCTCCGCTCTCGATCCTCAGCGCTCTCCGACCCACCAAACACGTATCTCCAGTCATGGCCACCGTGCCGAAGCCCGATGCTCACTGTCTAGAATTGCCCCCCTCCCCAAAAAAAAACTGTTTGTAAGAGTGTATTCTTTTTATTGCTGTTCAAATTGCATCCACCCCGCCCGCCACAGACTGATCCCATGGAGGCAGCGAGTGCCGTGGCCCGTTCACCCACCCCAGCACCAGCTCCAACGGCGGCGGCGTGGACACGGGCTGTGCACTGAGAGCAGGGCAAGGAGGCAAGCTCGCATCCCAGAGCTGGACACTTTGATGAGTCTGGTCCAACCCGCTTCTCTCGCCAACAGAAACTCTCAACCTCGAGCCTTGATTCGGTGTGGAAAGGGCGAGGGCTGCTCCTGTTCCTGCACCGGCTTCACCCACTCCGGCAGCGACCGCTGGAGGGGACGGAAGGATGGGATGGCTCAGATCCTTAAAACGGAGTGGGGTGGAGGGGGCGTGGGGAGGGGGAGGTTGCGCTGACAAGCGGAAGCTTTTTGAGCCTGGGTTCGTGATACAGAATCTTCAGCTGACTGGAAGAAGGCGAAGTGGAGACGCCCAGAATTTGTTTGTTGGGGGGGGGGGGGGGTGGGAAGGCAAGTAACGTCTGTGATTTTAACTATTTTTAATTCCAATTAGTGCAAAGTGTCAATGGGGATTCAAAGTATATATAAACATTCCAGCGGTAATCCACAGCAAGTGTTAAACTGTTTATACAAGTGATTGTGTGGCGGCTTGGCGCTGAATTATCCATGTAGTTTGTTTCTAAAAGACTCTTTTTGAGCGAGTGTCCAGTGTCCGCTGTGCGGTTTGAAGCCAGGTCCTAGACCCAGTCTGTTTCCTGTCCACAGCCCTTATTTCCAGGAAGCATCATTCCCAGGGCGTCTCGT